>NC_073693.1:332772375-332942508 GCF_029784155.1 Uranotaenia lowii
TCCTTCCAATCATAAACAAGTTCACGCCACAACACTTTTTCACCTTTTCATGCTGGTAGCAGATCTTGGGCTGCAAAGACACCTATGTTTCTTCCATTTTCATCTTCTAACTCATACGAACTTTGTCCACGTCGTGATATCACTTTACACGGCACATAGACACTTCCCAATTTCATAGAGTAATTTTCACTAGCACTTGATAACTTGAAGTTCTTTTTGTACACTTTTTGCCCGACTTCAAACGGAGTCGGTTTTTTCTTATGTCTACTGTCATATGATCTTTTATACTTCTCATATTGTTTTCTGTTATTACTAATGACTTCCTCATATAGTGGCCCTAGCATTCTTGTTCTTTTCTGAACAAAGTCTGCTGAGTCCGGGCAATCTTGAGAAGTATTTCTAAAATCTTTTCCATCCACTGTGGATTCAAATCCGTGTATCAGGAAAAAGGGTGTAAAACCAGTAGAACTGTGTTTGCTATTATTTAATGAGAACTCAATCTCAGGTAACTTGGAATCCCAGATCCTATGATCGTCTTGACAGTACGTTCTTATACATGCTAAAACGACCCGATTCACTCTTTCGACAGGGTTGTTTTGACAGTGCCTACGACTATTCAAAAAATGGTTGACGTTGAATTTTTTAAACAATCTATCTATCGCGACCGAAGTGAATGTTACTGCGTTGTCTGAGATTACTGTTTCCGGTATCCCATATTTCAGGAACCATTCTTCATATAATATTTTTGCTGTCATTTCTGCATTCATTTTTCTTACTGGAAACAAACGGACGAATTTGGAAAAAATGTCCATGCAAACTAAAAGATCAAATTTTCCAGTTTTGCTCCTCACAAAACCATTCAAATAATCCATTGCAATCATTTGAAATGGACGCTTCGCGCCTTTTTGTTCACCCATTTCTGGAACCGTAGCTACCGTTGGATATTTTGACTGTTTACATGTTGTACATTTGGATACGATTCTCTGAACGTCCCTATTCATTTTTGGCCAATAAAACCTGAGCTTGATTCTTTCTAAAGTTTTGTCGGTGCCTAAGTGCATCAACTGTGCATGCTCTTCCCTGACCAAATTCTCTATTTCTTCCGGAGGGATTAGTTTTTTCCATTCAAAATGTCCGTCTTCTAATTCGGACCTCGTGGAAACAAATTTTAGAACAGAATCGTTTTCGATTCTAAAATTCGGGTATTTATCGGGTTCGAGTTCAATTTTCTGTTTAAGATCTTTATACCAGTTTGAAACAGAACTGCTATCAATCGCACAAACTGCTCTGCTAAGTGCGTCACAAACCAAGTTATCTCTTCCTTTACGATGCTTCAACGTTAAATTGTACTCTTGAAGTCTCATTGACCACCTAGATAAACGTGAACTTGGCCTCCACTTTGATCTGCAAATAAAAGTAATAGCTGAACAATCTGTCACCAACGTAAAATGAGAACCTTCTAAGTACGACCTAAAATGCTCAATAGACTCCAAAGCCGCTAATCCTTCTTTGTCTGTAGGACCATATTTTTTTTCACAAGCTGTTAATTTTCTTGAAAAATATGCAATAATATGCTCCCCATCCTCCAACTCTTGTGTTAATATACCAGCTATAGCTAAATCACTAGCATCCGTTTGGACAGAGAATTCCTTGTTCCAGTTTGGATTAGAAAGAATCGGTTCCGCTATAAGACGCCCCTTCAATTCCTGAAGCGCCTGCTCTGCTTTTGACGACCAAATTATCTTTTTCGGCTTTCCTTTTAAAAGGTCTGAAATCGGTGCTGCAATTCCACTAAAATTAGGGATAAAATCTCTATAATATCCTGCCATTCCAAGAAATCTACGAGTTTCCTTCGGTGTATGCGGACGCGAGAACTTCGAGATGGCAGCAACTCGTTCGGGATTGGGTTGGTATCCTTCCTCTGACAGGATGAAACCTAAATATTTAATGCGTTTGACACAAAATTTACACTTATTCAAATTAATGGACAGATTCGCCTCCGCCAGGCATTTGGCTACAATCTTCAAATATTTCATGTGATCAGTAAAAGTAGTAGTTGCCACTATAATATCATCAAGATATGCAAATATAAATGGTTCAAATTTCCCTTCTTTGAGTACTTTATCCAGAATCCTGGACAAAGTTGCACTGCTGTTAACTAGGCCAAAACATAAACGCCTGTATTGGAAGAGACCTCTGCCAATTACCTTGAAGCTTGTATACTTTCTTGAATTTTCAGCGAGATTAACCTGAAGAAATGAATCTTTAAGATCGATAACCGAAAAATATTTGTTTTTCCCTAGGTTGCTTAAAATCCGCATTGAATTAGCTAGAGGGTACGCATCCTTAACGGTTCTTGCATTGAGCTTCCTAGCGTCTAAACATAGCCTAAGCTCACCACTTTCCTTTGTTACTGGCACCACATTCAGGGCCCAATCGGAGCTTGATGGTTCGATGATACCTAATCTTAGAAGACGATTCAATTCTAGATTTATTTTCTTTTGAATGGTTGGAGACCATGGATGTGGATTTAGATGAATGGGATTTGAATCTGTAAGGACAATTTCATGTTCCAAAACATTGCAACAGTCTAGCCTATTCTCTTGAAAACATTTAAAACTGTTTTTGATTTCATTAAGTTCTAGAGTCTCATCATACGTCAGTTCATGAGACAAACTTTGATTGTGCTTTCCTTGCTCATCCAACGGATTGAAGATGTCATTCGAACAATCCACCGAACACAATTGGATGTGGTGGGGAGTTGTTTCCTCATTGATGTTGCCTGAATCTACTCTAATTTCAATGTTAAAAAGTTTGAAGAAATCCATCCCTAAAAGGCACCTATTATTCAGCTTGGGAACCACTAGACAAGGTAGAATTTTAGTTATGTTATTCACAGTAAACGGTACATCTACATACCCTTCAATCCCTAGTCTTTCCCCACTGGCCGTTGATAATTTAATTTGTTTCTTAAGTTTCTGCAGTGTTAGATAGTCAGTCAAGTTTCCAAAGTCCGAACCTACTAGCGAAACTTGACTACCGCTGTCTAAAAGCCCACTGAGTTTCAAACCTAATACTGAAAATTGTATATGATATCTGTCATCTCCTTCCGAATTAATCAAAATTTCATTTAGCTCTTTAAAATAGTCATGCTCTGTATTCTGTTCATTTTTGTTTGATCTCACTCCATCAATCCTTCCTTTACCTTCTAGTTGATTGATATGATCTTTGGAGGATTTAAAAATACTAGGAAGAACTACCTCCTCAGGTTCCCCTTGTTCAGGTTTTTTTCTTCACAAAAAGGACATTCCTCGTAATGAAAATCTGGCAATCCACAACTGTAACAGAATATCTGTCTTTTAAAAACACAAGTAGAAAAATGATGTCCTACTTTACGGCAATTTAAACATACATCTTTGCTAGGAACTTTGTAATATTGTAAAATATCTGCTCTTGATAAGTTTCTCCACGAATCTTGACGATTATCTAGATACGAGTAATTTCTCGACTGATAACTGTTACTCGAGTATTTCGCATAGTTGTTGCTATTTTTATTGTTGTTGTAGCTGTTTTTGTTGGAAAACTGATTTCTAAAACTGTTTTGATAGTTGTTTGAGTTAGTTTTATATCTATTGGGTTGATCCCCATAATCATTTCCCGAATAGTTAAAATATTCACGTCTTTTGAAATCTCTACCTGAAAAGTCATTTCTTTCTCTCCTCACCTCATTAACTTCTTTATCATAATCATATTTACTGCAGTGCAAATCTTTTTCTTGGCTAACCCTAACACGAGAGTCATCGTCATCAACTGGGGAAAAGTTGACTAAGTTCACTCTTCTATTTTCAAAGTTGCTTCCAAATCGAGTAATAAACGCTTCACTGTTGGCATCTATCCTATCACAGAGTTCTTCTAAAGATTCTAGATCAGATACTCTAATCAACGCTAGCTTGTCTCTGTAAGTTGGACGCATTGTATACCAAATAATTTCAAATTTTTCCTCTTCTGTTAGTGGTTTAGTACGACACAAAAAAAATTGTTCCATTCTAACCAAATAATTGGCAAAAGTCTCATTTCTTCCTTGATACATCGACATTGCTTTCACTTTAATGTAATGATCAATGTTTCCCGGTAAGAACTGCTTACGCAAAGCTTTAACAAAATAATCCCAATTTTTTAAACGAAGAACTGGCCATTTAGTTACAAACCAAATGTTTGCAGGTCCAACAAGCAATTGGTGAGCTGATTTGAATAAATCACTTTTCATCAAGCCTTCCGAGGCTGCAAAAAACTCGACTTGTCGAAGAAAAAGATTCAGACTTACCCCATTATCTTCTCCGGAATACCTTATCGGCCACTTTGACACTGGTAAAGAACTTCTTCTGTTGTCACTGTTAGGACGAATTCCATAAAGTAATGGGTTCGTTCCGTATTCCTCGAAATCATCATCCGGTATATTGAATCCAGGTGGATATAGCTCTTGTTGATGTTGATCATCCCGTTCTTTACTAAAAACCGCGGCAAACGAATTATGATATTGTAACGGACTCGACGATTGATTTTTTTGTGGTAATAATATTCGATTTAAATACCTTGCTTGGTCGTGAAGTAGATCCGGAGACTGCAGCATTCTTTTCGACACGATATTATTTTCACAATATGAAGTTGCACCACAATTTAACACAAATTTATCTGGATCAAAACGTGATAATTTGTTTCCAGTTCTGTTATGCACACTATACCACTGATCTGTCAGATTTCGATCACTCACTCTCCTATTGTTTAGATTCATCTTATCACTCAAATCATTTGTATAATTCACATGCATGCTTCCCTTATCAGTCAACTCAACACTTGGGTGAGGTCTTCTTTTGGGTGATTGAATACTAATGTTGTTCTTCACATAAGTATCTCTCATATCTGTGGAGTTATTTTTCCGAACACTCTTTTTAATTGCACCTGTGTTCTCCCTCATTTTTGTTTCACATTCATCAGATTTCACGGGTTTGGGAGTGTCTGGCAGAATTGACTTTTGTTTCTCACTTTTACACAAGTTATTAGACACATCTAAGGCTTTCTTGGCAAATACTGCGTTGAGTTTCTCACTAAATCTTGGAGAAATAGTGAGTCTTCTACGTTGATGCTCATTCATTTTACTAATGCTCATCACTGGATTTTCATTCACTGAATCATCCAAAAAAGTTTCTTCATCACTATCCATAGTGTCACTTGTTTTCATTTGAAACGAATGAATAAAAAAGAGTCTTTATCATCAAATTTTTAAATTTTCTTCAAATTCGAAATTGTACTTTCACTTTTAATAACACACTGTAATGTTCATACTAGGAGTTTAGTTGAGAGTCGGCCTATTAGTTATACTCAAAATGCATGATTTCTTTGGAATACACAAATTAGATAATTGGAAGTTTAAAACAACAATGTAGATATAGAACTATAATTAAACTTATTAAATAATCTAAATATAAAAGTGTTTGATGAATATATTAATAAATAATGAGTAATTGGTATAAAAATAAAAACTTTTCAATAATTATGCTAATTGGGAAAAATTAAAGCCTTTTTTAAGATCTTGGTTTATGTTTGTATCAATAAATATCTTTTTCAGAAACTGGACGATTAAACGGTAAAATGAATGATAAAGTTTTAAATCCGCTGAACACTTATTTACACGTGGGCGCCATTTGTAAACCGGCCAAAAATCTCAGCCAGAGGACAAAATATAATTCAAAAAGAAAGTCCTGCCGGAAGGGGCATTGGCCCGTCTTCGGCTTCATGGACAGGTTCGCGATTCAACATCAGATATTAAAACGTTCATCTAACCCGAGTAAATCCCAAAAGATGGATACAATGCTTCAGCATTACACAAAGAAAGAATCCAAAAAAATAGTTTTTAGAAATTATATTGATTTTAGATTTTCCCCGATTTTCCCCATTTTCCCAACCCGCTCTTATAACTACCTTACCTTAATTCTGTGTGAGTGTCAGTGTAGTGTATACTTGTGTATCCCTCGGCGAACGGCTTGAAGTCCTGCATCCGGATGCATTCCTCGATGTCTATACCAGCCTCGACTGGTTTCGGTTCATCTGTTTTGGTCTCCAAACGAATAGAAACATAGGCAGTCCCTGGCTCAAGCCCCTAGGGGCGAGTGGGGACCGCTCACTATGTTTCCTTTTCTGTTCGCATCGCTTGGCTTGTTTGACGAGTTCGAAATGGCCGAAACTCCATTAATTAGACGCACAGTAGACACCACCTCCATTCTGCCACACTTGTGATTAAACATAATAGGCCTGCGTGATAAACCCACAATCTAGGCATTAGTTCAGATGCATTACCGCTTTCTCTAGGTTTCTTACCGATCTCTTTAACTCCTAGCATTATGATTTAACTAGTTCGTCATTTTGGCATGTCGACTGTTAAAACGAACCAATACTCCATCCAGGCTGTGGGTTGATAAGAAGCACTATGTAGACACAATACGGGTTTCAAGTTTCACTACGAACCTGACGTGAATTGAACCGCTTACTTATCAGCCTGTCGTGCACTTAATAATCTTTCCACTTTGAACAAAATTGCATAAATTAGACTTTATTAACAGCTGAAAGTGAGACTACTAGGGTTCAGGTAGCAAATGGTCTCCTTGATGCTGAACCTTCAACTGGTAACGTTTCGCTTAGTGTTCTTCTGTTTTGTTGGGTTAGTCACAGTCATCTCCACTCTCGGATGCTGTATTCTTGAGATCATCGATCGGTAGAAGAGAGAACAGCAATCCCGAGTAATCGTTCCAGGGTTGGATCTGCGTATCTAGTGATACTTCTTTTCCCCTCTGTCGAACAGATTTGATCATGCTGTCAGGTTAGGTTGGCTTGGATGTGCTGTATGGAATATCTTGAGCCTGAACCGGAAAAGTAGCTCATGATCAATTGATTCTTGACCACAATTGATCTCGTTGCTCGTGTTCTGTTGTGTATGTTGTTTAGTGTTCTGTTGTACAATTATCGATCTATTTATCTACCTATAACCTATCTTATACTACTGTACCATTCTATCCAATTTTGGGGGATAATACCCATTCCAAGGCTGCGTAACAAAATCCTGTCACATGCTGCTTTTGGAGCAGGTGACACATTTTCAACTGATTTAACCAAAATTTTATCATCTACTCAAGTAAATATCCTGAAATTAGCATATCATTTTTCAAATAATCATTCTCAAATTATTATAAAAATGATCTTATAGTTAAGTTGCAAGTATCATTGAGTGATTCTCTTAACATGAATATTTCTATGTTTTTAATTTTAATTTTTTTCAGATTCAATTCATTGAGATTTTCAAGTCTTGTGTTGTTTCTTCAGTTACTGAAGTTCAATTTCATGGTTTTTCTGAATTTTGAGAACTCAGGATCTTTGTTTAAAGCTCTAAACTCATTTGAATTCCTTATCTGACATTTTCCATGATAACTGATTCTGTGTTTTTAATCATTTAATCTCTAATTTGATTTTTTTTAATCGATCATTTTTGCACTTATACCCCTTTTGCTATGAGGGCATTGAATGAAACTTTTGTCTCATTTAGAATGACATTTTGATAAAAAAAAAAAATTATCTGATGAGAATCATATTCATAAACATTATGAAAACATTGTTTTTGTGTTTCAAAGATATAAAATTGAAATTCACATTTGGTGCAATTTCTGCTTTGGCTCTGATTGTAACTGAAATAATTGTAATTAAAATATCTATCCGGTCTTTTTTCTAAATCAGAGAGTTTTAGTTGGTGATAGGGGTATTAAAAAATGAGAATTAAATTTAGCATTTTGTAGCTCAAGTCAGAGCTTTCATGGTTTAAAAATGTCTTAACTCTTCCGCAATGTTTGCACCTGATAAATTAACAATTTCAATTTGAAGATACCAGAATCTATCTTCTACGCAAACAACATGGCTATTTAAAGACACTAAACTGAGCTCATAACCAGTTCACAACAGGTAAAACTGGTTTAACGTGTTTTACCCAGTTCACAACTGGGTAAAACACGTTAAAAATTTTATATATTCTCTGAGATAGCATTTGAAAAAAAAAAAACGAATCATAGGGGCCCTCCGAGGAAAATTGCCCCGGGCCCCCCGATGGCTTAATCCGGCCCTGGCTGTCTTTCACATGGCAACGCGAATGTTGAACGTGGTTTTTCAGTAAATTCCGAATGTCTCTTAGAAAATATGCGTGAAGAATCAGTGGTTGCTGAACGACAAATCTATGATGCTGTTTTTTATGCTGGAGGGATAAAATCAGTCCAAATTTCCAACAAACTTATTCAGAGAGTTCGAAATTCACATGCTCTGTATTTGGAAGACAAAGATCGCCGCAAAAGGAAGCTCTTGAATCAGATCAAACAAAGCTGATGAAGCGTCATCGAGAAGCGGAAGCAAAATCGCTTGAGGGGAAACGAAGGAAAACTTTGAAAGACGCACAGAAGAATGCTGATAGCTTGCAAGAGAAAATTGTTATGCTGAAATCATAAGAATTTTTACAAGTAGATCCGAACTGGCTGACTTATCTTAAAATGTTTAATATCACAAATAATACTTCCATTAAAATTATCGTAATAAATTAGTATTCTTGACTCAAAGCTTTCTGTGCGTTTATTTTCGGGGGAAATATATTTTTTATAACTTTAAGTTGCTTCCTCAGGTTGTTTTTCAAACCTAGAATTTTCTGGAAGAACGACTGGAAAATCAGAGAAAATCAGGGAATTTTATTACCACATATGAGTCGACACCCTGCCGTTTGGAGCGATTTGTTATTTACACTGTCGGCCATAAGTTCGAGATTATCCCCTCAAAAACATATTCTATTCGACCATAATTCAGCCATCTTATGACATATTTTTTATCTTTTGATCTGATTCGAAAGATTGTGAGCTGAACCTTCCTCGGATGTATTGGGCAAAATGTGTATGTTTACCTTACATGTCTTAAACTTGGCTTAAAGTTGGAATATTTGCAAAAAAACTGCACTTCACGTTGACAGTGAAAATAAAAGAGCTTAATACTAATCTGATCAAAATATGATATGAACAGAATGTTTCCATGAAATATGGCTATATGGCCTCCCTTACTTTGTCTTATGTTACAAAACTAGTGATATCATAAATTTCGCCAAAATTACAGCCTCGACGTATGATTAACATCAATATCTATAATTTTCAATTAAATTATACGAAAATATTAGTAGAACTGAAATATAGCTAAAAACATAAATCTCCGCATCTAAGCCTCTCGGCTTAGGAAATCGGCTATTTTGCCAACTTTTACTATAACATTATTCGCATTCGCATTCGCAGGAGCAGTCGCCTAAAACTTCGGTTGGCGCTACGCAACAACTCTCCGTTTTATGAAATTACAGTCGGTCGGAATTGCAACATCTTCTCATTTGAGATTGTGGTAAAATTCCTGACTTATAATTACAGTAGAAGCTAAGTCCCCCATTTCGTTGCCTCAGATTATAGAATCTCTTAAAATGGAAAACCAGCCCCCACAGAATGTTGAGGGTGCCCTGGCCGAACCCTGCGGACTGTGTGAGGAAGAGGGGAAGGAATGTTAGTCAACGTTTACTTTACAGATAGATGCAGAGATCTCTACGACCCATCCATAAACGTGAGGAGGTTTTGGATCATTGTTGCCAACTTTTACTATAACATTATTTTCACAAAAACTGTAAGAGATTTGAACAGTAAAAATTGCTCTTACGTATATAGAACAGATGTCCGCTTATGTGCCTATAGCTTTCAGACTCCTATCTTTTGGAAAGTATTTTCCTGAGTATGCACATTAAGCCCGCCTCTCCCTTATTCATTGTGTCAGTGGTCACGAACGGCTCGGAAAGCACGTATGACTTTCCGGTTCAAAGTTTTGTCCACCGGACCCAGTACCTAGATTTTGTCCATACTTCCGAATCGCATTTTGAACCATTTCGATGCTTACTTCTTCCATTTTAGCTATCTGACTTAGCGAAATGTTGTGGGGGAACAATATTTGTGCACGATAATGCTTCTCATTTACACGAAAATTATGAAAACTGGAGCGCTGGATGCAAAGAGTTTTAAGTTGAATTGTAAAAAATAACACACAGCGGAAATTAGCTGTTTAAACGTCATCCGAGATGAACAAGGTTGTATCAAATCGTGCTTAGACATAGTAAGACCTATAGGGTGAGCGCGACGAGGCACAATTAAATCAATTTCGATTGAGCTGAAATTTTGCACCGGTCAGTTTATGAAGTTCGATGATGAAATTTCCCCATACATCCATTGTCACCCTAATGTACGTTCGTAGATATTTCAAGTAGATTTGATAAGTTGATTTCACCAGTTGATAGAATGTTCATCAAGCTATTATAGACAGTCGACTAGTAAATCTACAATCGATAAGTTTCAAATCAAATCAGCGCATCAGGAAGCCAGAGTACATTGCCCCCACCTTCGATGGATAGCGAATTATAAAATCAAAAATTCACTTAATTCAGTCCCATTTATTGTGTGTTGGTATTTTTGTATCCATGCATTCGCCAATTTTCAGCAAGCCATTGTGCGCCGAGGAGAGGTCGCGCAAAAATTATAATTCTAATTTAATTGTTCTCGTGTTGCCGTCGTTGTTTTCTTTCGGAATTTGAACCGAGCCAAACAAAGGAGGAACAAAACGCCGAACCCATTGAAAGTTCACTGTCGTTTTCGGTCAATTTCATCGCCCTGGTATTGTTATTCAGTTGTCATTTTTTTTTTTTTTTTAGTTTTTGGTTTTGTTTTGGTTGACTACCGTATTCTTTTTTTTGTTATTGATTTCCGCAGTTTGGTTTTTAATTATATTATTCTATGTAGAGGAAAAGCAGATGATTTTAAAGAAGTCTCTCTGCATTCGATCGTTTTATTATGTAGGTACACGGTATTGGTTTAGTTTAGAATTTTGAGTTTTTTCGAGTTACAAATGAGGAGTTGTCAAATTGATAACGTTCTGCATTTTGAGGTGCTTTAAAATTCTACTGCATGGAATTAGCAATTCGGTAGGCCAAACTGCCAGTCTGCCACCATAAGTTTCACGTATGAATATAGATCAAGGTGACACTTTCGGTGTTCGCAAGCGCATTGAATTGCTAATTTTATGAGATGCAGGCGAGCGATATGGCAGGTTCATTTTATGCTTAGTTTTTTTTGTCCATTTCGAAACTAATTTAAAACCAAGCACTTAACTTATTCCAGCAAAAATATTTCAAATTTTGAATTGCCTTTTGAAGTTGTACTTAAAATAGGTATCACATACATTTATAGAACACAGGTAGAATTTGACATTTTATCAACAACTCAGCTTTCTTTTTTTCGAAAAAAAAGAACATAATCAACATCCTTTCTCCCATGTACCCGACATCATCGACTTTAAATTATACAATAATTTGAAAATCAATCCATTTCACAAAATCCGGAATATAAATTATTCATATTGGAGAATCGAAATCTAAAATCACAAAAAAAGAAAAGAAACATCTTCCAACTTCCCACGATCTCAGCGATCTGCAAGACAGGAGCCAACAAAAAAAATGGGTAGATCCAAACTTTCAAGGACAAACCATCCGGTTGCATTCGTTAGCTGAAATTCGATTTTCCATTTGATTTGGATTTTTGTTTCCTTTTTAAGACTGCACCAATGAAGTGCAAGTGGAGACGAGATCTCACATTTGCACATCAAGAACAACTGGAACAAAACTGGAGGAAAAAAATCGCTAAAACTGGGATGCTGCAACGTGGCATTTTGCAGTAAGACGCGGTACTGCATTAGGTTGCTTACCTAATGCAGAAGAAAAAGAGCAAAAGGTTCACTTTGCGCGAAGTATACGCAAATAATAACTGTAACATCTGGTGGAAAGAAGAGTTAGAGACGGTACAACGAAAAAACACTTGGTGCATTTTGCTGGCTTATTCCCATGGCTCCCCTTTTTCATCCCACCGTATAAACACGGGAGGAAGCATTTCGTGTTCCACGCAAATATGACATGTCTCGAAAACACGAGACGGCAAAGTTTCGTATTACCTTTGGGTTGGAAAATGTTCACCGATGTTGGCTGCAGCAGCATCGCTTTATGTTGCCCAAGATCACGTAAAGGCGAGTGCAGTTTTATTTGAGAAATAAAAATAATGTTAAAAAAGAAATAACGTAATGTATCCGTGGCGGCGGAAAGTGTAATTCCATACGGTGCTGCCGTTAGATGGATTACTTACTGACTATGTGACGTGTGAAATATGATTTAAATGCTTTACTTGGATCCCAAGAAATATGTGGGCAAACAAATGTAACGTTTAAAGTGCATTTGGGGGAAGTGTTCCATTTATCGTCATTGCTGTTTTCTTCATACCTGTTATTTAAGTGTTAAGGTACCCATACCCTGATAAACAAATCCAGTTCCGAGACACTGACGCTAGCGAAATTTGATATCCCGAGGAGCACCCACTTACAATGTTGCTTGTTGCAGCATATCGAATCAATCTAAGCTTAGACGGGACTATGCTACGATTTGTTTGTCCTATGATTAAATTATCGGAATGTCATACGACACATCCTGTGTTACCGGAAAAGCGTGCGTCCTTTTTGAATTTCGTTAGGATATGTGGGTCATGAAAAATACAAATACGAAACAGAAATGATACATATGATCATGGTTGGTCGGCTCCTCTTTAACAACAAAGAGCCGGAAGAAAACTACACTGTTTTTAGTTCGTCTTCCGAGTGTAATCCATTTTCGCTGATTGTGTTACACTAGTTATCCGAGTTTACACGAGCCGTAAGCGACTCGGACGGCAAGTATCAGAGCTCTCGCATCTCAGTGGGAGAAAGAGAATTCTTTGCCAAGAGCGCCCTAGTGTTTCGTCATACACCTCAGTGGAAATGGAGAAATAATTTATTTAGACTCCCACCACGCTACGTACAAAAAAAAAACAACAATTTCTTCCCTGCCGTCAGTGTTGCCACATTCAAATCTTTGCTCTTATTGAATAAAAAATTGGAGCAGAGGATCAGGTGATTTCGTCAAAAAATCAGCACACCGGGAAGAAAAAAAATCTGCTTTTTTAAGGCACCAGTAGATTGGTGGAAATAAAATGTAACTCTTCTTAGCTTGCATGAATGAAGTGCTGTAGACGCTTTAAGTTATGCAACAAAAAAGATCAACTTCTTGGCTGGCTTGGATTTTTTATTGAAAAACACCGTTTAAATAGCATCTGAATCGAAGATTACCATCGGTTTAAGAGGTTAAATTGTTTGATTACAAATTCAACTACAAACTACAACAACTACAAATTCAATTAAAATTTAGATTTTTTTTTATTGAAAATAAGGACCATTTAGGACATTTTTTAAAGACCAATTATCAAAAATCAAGACAATTCGAGAGTTTTTGAAAAATCAGAAAGGCCACCTCTCGAAAATCAGGACAAATTCTGAAAAATCAGGACACCTCTGGCACCCCTGGGCAAGTCGATCTGAGGAGTTTTGCCATCCATGCATACGATAACTTTCCATTTGTATCTTCACTATCCAACTTAGCATTCTGTAAACATAACGGTTTTTGTAAGAAAGGAAATTATGGGGTAAAAAAATTGAAACTCTTTTTTGTATATACTTTATTCTACTCCACTTATTTAGGTTTTTTGACTTGGTTTTATGCCTGTTTTTTCACATAGTTATCATACATGGTTTTTAAATCCAAAATAGATCGCTTTTCTTTTAAAAAAGCTACTAAAATATGTTTTAGAAGGTAAAAATTTCAATTGTGAAAAGTTTCACTAAAACTATTATTAAACAAGGAATTATGTTCGTCAAGTTATCTCGTGAGACGGAATACTATGTAAATAAATGAATAACCATTAAACAAGTGTTTTATTAAAATAGTCCTTTGGAAAAAAAAACAAATTTCATCTTATGTGAAATACAAAGTGATAATTTTGATTATACTGGATGAAAAAATCTAGGTGGTGTGCAATTCTGGGAAATTTTCCATGTCGAAAAAATAACATAACTATCTAAGTAATGATTTATTGACGGGAAAAAATTATGATGAAGCGTGCATTCTGGGGAAATTTTTGAAAGGGGTTTGATTCATTCTGATTATGGATTTTGGTTATTTGTCATTATGGGAATAAATCATTCTGGGCAAACGTTTCCGGGTAAATGAAATACAATCCTCCTTCACTGCTTTTTTTTCTAAATAGTTCCATATTGTTCTTGTGAAGGCTGTTTTCTCACTTGAAGCCCGCGTGCGAAATCAAATTGAGCAAAATTATCTTCAACTAAAGTGATTTTTTGGCTTTCATTCTGTTCAAATAGCTAAAACGACTATTTATTTAACGTTACAGAATCGTCATCAGGGACGAAAATGTTTATTGAGTGTTAATCAAATTTCAAACAGTTTTTTTACATAATTATCTGGTTCTCACCTAAAATGTTTCGAATTTCTTGTCAGGTTTGATTCGGCTGATCGGATAAAGCCAAGGCCTCATAAAGGGGAGGACAATAGGGGCAATTGCCCCTGTCCCCCGGCTCAGGGGGCCCTCTGAGGGAAGAAAAGTTTTAACATTACTTTAATCATACTACTACAAAACTATAAAAAGAAATCAAAACTAGAAAATCGGAATGAAAACTTGAAAAACAACAACTAACAACTTCACGGGGGCCCCGTGAAATAATATTTAAAATATATTTTCTCATACATAAGTCAAAGGGCCCCCCTAGAGTAAGCAGTGAAGGAGTTCCGCATTTTGCGAGCTGAGAATATCAAAATTTTCCTATTGAATTTCAAAATTTTCAACCTATAATCTGGTCAAACCCGAATTCGAAAAAAAATTCTAAAAAAATAAAAAGAATTTGAGGCAATACACTGTAATTTTTTTTTTAACGAAACATATCAGAAAGGATATTCTGTACAGAACAGGTAGATAAAATAAAGAAAAAAACATCTTCTCATTTTCATTACACACAAACTTCTTGCACAATAATAGTGTTTGTTATTACATTAACTTTCCAAGTAATGGTTACTGCACTAAAATAGCAGCTTATTTCGCCAAAACTGGCTCACAGTGCTAAGAAAGAAAAGAGAAATACCGCGTTTTATTATATCTTTTCATTTTTCAATCATTATTATTGAAATTCTCGTTGGTTTATAAATTCTTAACCCTTTCCCCTCCTTTTTTCAATATAAAATCTTTAACTTAATCTTTAACCAAATTTTTTTCATTTACTGAAGTAAATATCCTGAATTTAGAGAAAAAAGAGATTTAAATTTTGCATTTTGCAGCCCAATCAGAGCTTTCATTTTTGAGAAATGTATAAACTCTTTCCTTGCGAAATGTTTGCACGTAATTAATCAACAACTTTTTTTTTAAGATACCAGAAACTATCTTCTACGCAGACAACATGCCTATATGAAGACCGTTTACCGAACCCATTTCCAGCTCTTTTACACGTATCAAAAATTGTGTATTCTCTGAGATAGCATTTAAAAAAAATCGAATCATTGGGGCCCCTGAGAAAAGTTGCTCCAAACTCCCCCGATGACTTAATCCAGCCCTTTGTAAAGCTATCATTTGTGTCTATTTTCTTCCTTCCTATTTTCTGGACTTCCTCCTATTTTCTGGATTTAATTTTCGCAGCATCGATTTTCCACAGTCACAACTTTTACTTTTTGTTTTGATTTGATCTGTTGCAACAAGTTTGTGCTATTGTTTACTGAATGCTATTGGAACGTTAAATAAATAGTCGTTTTTGCTATTTGAACTGACTGAAAGCGGAAAAAATCACCCTAAATTAAGGTAACAGTCGTTAAACAATATCGGAAATCGTCTGCAGAATCCGCAAACATGGCGAACTTTTTATCATATCCGATATAAAACGACTTCATGTGAATATTTTTACGATCGTTTACGTATTTCGTAGGAATTGTGATTCACAGTAACGTTGTTAAGGACTTGAGCTATCATTTTTAATGCGATTTTATGTTTGCTGGGAAATGAGAAGTTTTCTCGATTTCAACACCGCATGGGAAGGAGTTATCATCTGGCAGGCCATTTTCATGAAGAATTGCAGTTTATATTATAGGATTGTCAAAGAATTCTTTTATAACATCGTTGAGTTCAAGAACTTTATATTTACTTTAGAATCTACAGACCACTCATAAGCTCATAACACGTTTTTAAGAAAATGTAAAAAAATACACTGAAGGAGGCAAAATACACTGAAGGAGGAATCATTTTTTTTACGATCAAATAGTTTGCTAATATTGTGTAAGAAAATCTGAAGCCAGTCAGACTTATGAAACAAGAAACAAGAATCATTTTTTTTACGATCAAATAGTTTGCTAATATTGTGTAAGAAAATCTGAAGCCAGTCAGACTTATGAAACAGGAAACAAGAAACAAGTTCATGAAAGGTCTGTAGATTCTAAAGCATTGGGCTTCTCAACTCATCAATTTTCCAAAAGGATTGTTTGGCATGCATCTGCAACTTTTCGTGAAAAAATTGGATCTGCCTCGTGATAGTTCCTTCCAATACTGAGCGTTGAACTCTAGAAAATCTCTGAATGCCTCAAAATACCTCTAAATCATTGAATTTCACCTTCATGAAACGTAGTATATGTTCCTGCAAAAAAAAATCAGATTCTGACTGAAATTTGTTCCAACGATTTCTAGTGTTTTTTTTTTAGTTTTGTCTTAATGTATAAAAGTTGCTGTGAGCTTATGATATTTCAACGTTTGATATTTAATTTTTGTTTTATTTGATGATATTTTTCTAAAAAAATGTTCAAACTGGGCTGAACTTAAAACTATTGCCAAACCAAATATTTAGGGTGAGCTTTTTTCCTTATTTCATATTTCATATTTCATATTGGATCACGATTTATTTCTATTCAGCATTATGATCATGACAAGTGAAGCAAAGTATTTGTTCAATCAAGAAACATATTTTTTCAACTAAATCAATCGACTGCAACGATACCACCATGCACAAACTAACGTTTTACACCAAGAAAAAAACAAGTAATTCAAAAACAATCTAGGCAGGATCGGCAATACTGCATACAAAATTCGATAGTAAGATTTGATTTGCCATAACTTCATTTTAAAAACAATGATTTCAACAATTTGTAGCCTCTACGGTTTCTGAGATAAATCATAAAAAAAAAGATTGAATTAGAATAAAATGAAAAACACATTCAGTTTTAACTTTATTTATTCTCCCCCTGAGGTTTTCGAAAAAAAAATCTAAAGGGAGTGAGTGAATATAAAAAAATTTGGCCTTATTAACTCACAAAGATTACCACCTTTCTTCTAGTTATTCAGTATATTTCACCTGCTATTCGGACAGCCTCATTCACTTTCAATCCGATCAAAGATTAAGCTGATCTTACGAAAAAAAGTCATGTTCTCGAACACCTTGTTGATGGTGAAATCTAAACAACAATCAACTAAGGCACATGTTTTGTTCTGCAATGCACCGGGCATCAATTGCACCTGCGGATGATATTTGCCAATTAGATGGTACAAGTATTGCAGCTCTAAATATCGTAACTAAAATAATGCAAACATTGTATCATCCACTGCTGCACTGCCCTGGGAAAGGGAAGCACAAAAAAAAATATAATCTAAAACCTAACCTCCACATCTCCCGTCCTGGAACCAACAGCTGTGTCTAAGGTGCTGCATTTGCGCGATCGTCAACATCATCATTACATGCATGTATGCAGTAGCTTCGGTATTGAAAGTTCTGTGCTCCAGACTATGGCAACGGGACTCAGGTTGGAGAGAACTCAAGATAGCTTTGAAGAACAAGTACTCGCCGCTAATGTAGGCACTAAGAGACGAAGAAAAAAAAGCTCGTTTCACTTTCGCATTCCTCCTTCTTGGGCCGTCACCATCATCGCCATCTAATGCATTCGTCGAAAAAAAACAGCGCGTAAACGAAAGCAAAAGCCAAATCACCAAATTGTCTTCAATTACTTGTATGTGAAAAAGCGCGATCGCCCTCGGCAGACGGAACATTTAGGCCTTCCTAAATGTAGGTGTGTTCTTTTTATGTTTTTTTTGGAGTATGCTGGGGATTTCCCTTCGCTTAGAAGGAAGGTTAAGAAGCCAGACGGTAGGACCCACATTTGACAGCTGCCTGTTTACGATAATACTTAGGAGCATACAGAACATGTGTTGTGTACTTGTTCGATGCACATTGCGATTTTTTTTCTGTTTTCGTATTTGGTTTAGTTAGACAGTCACAGCACATGTGGGTAAGTGAGTCTAATCTTGCAGACATGTTGGAGATAGCAAGTGCTCCTTTTAAGGCCGGCTGCTTTTTTCCGGGATGTAGCCTAATAAGGTGATGGCGGTGGTTGATAAAAGTGAAGTTAGTTTTTGGGAGTAATGACTCCATGAAAAAAATATGTTGAAGAATAATAATAGTCTGCTGAAGGCCCTTGATTCCATGATTTCGTATGTACAAAGTTACTGTTCATTATTTCCATTAGACCTACATTTTCTCCTTTGCCTGCTTGTCATATACTCTACTCTAATATACTCTGCTGAAAACATACTCTAAAACTACACCTTTTTTAAATATTGAAAAATGAATTTCGTTAATTATTCTGTTTCACCGTTTGATCACTAACTTAACCAAAAAAAATTAATAATCAACATTTTATTTCTGAGTAGGGCTTATAAAGCATAATAATAAGTCTTAATTTAAATTCAAACAGCCTACAGCCTGTAACCTATTCAGAATGACATGGCTATTGCTCTGAAACGAATATTTTTTATGTTAAAGTGTTTAATATGAAAAAATCTTTTTTTAAACAAAACTTCCGATCCATAACTTATCTCTACCACAGCCATTAAAGTTTTCGTTTTCTTTCTTTCTTTCCAGGTTTCGATGCAGCGCTGGTCGGTCACATGGGTCCTCTGTCGCCGCAGGACATGAAACCGGACCTCAAACCAGACATCTCGCTGCTAAACGGTACCGTGGGTCCGTTTTCGCCCGGAAATAACTGCGGCCCGGGCAGTCCGGGGGCGTTCAATCAACAAGTGGCGGCAGCCCTACAGCAGCAGCAACAGAATGTCAACAGTCAGCAGAATAGTATGAATCAGCAGCAACAGAACTCCGGCGGTGGAGGAGGAGGTGGGGGGAGGGGGAGGAGGCGGAGGTTCCACCACCCCCACCAACGTCTCCAACCAACAGTATCCGCCAAATCATCCGCTCAGCGGTTCCAAGCATCTCTGCTCGATCTGCGGCGATCGGGCCAGTGGAAAGCATTACGGTGTCTACAGGTACGATATGGAATGGCGCGAATTCTAAACGCCGCACTACACGGATCTTGCTTGCTTGATGATGCCTAATTAGATGCAAATTTAATGCCTCAGGTGCTGGGAAGGAAGGGCTACTAACGGTGTGTTGATGATCTTCGGGAAAGGTTGGATGGAAGGAACGCCGGCCGTTTCTGTTAGTGGGAATTGCAGTTTATTTTATAGGCTAGGTTGCACTCCGTGAACGGATTTGATTCCTCTCCATCCCGGTCCGGTCCGGTTGAGTGGAATCGATGGAGTGCATCATTAGAAAAGTAGAATATTCAGAGCCCGTCCTGTCCCACTCCCCTAGGGTGACTGATTGATGATGGGAAGATTCGTTAGGAATGATTCGTTTGACCTCGACATTTGCAGCGCAGCTTTTCCAAGTTTTTTTTTATTAAGGGCTTCTCTCAGAAAGGCGTTAATGTGCGCATTCGACTGGTTGCTCGAATAAGTTTAAAGCAGGGAACGTCTCGTCTGACTAGAAAAAATTATAAAGACCAGGTAAAGACCGACTGTAGTTTAGGGTGGTCCAGAAAGCAGTTTATAGATTTCCGATTTCAAACCTTGGGGGCTCAAACTGTTCCTTGGTCTAGCAAATGACCTCATGCCAAATGTGAGCTCAATTGGGATCGCCATCGGGCCGCTTAACGACAATCAAATTCTTACCGTAATTTGCCTTGATTTTTCTACAAAAATCACAGTTTCTGCTCTAACTTGAACAATTGGTAAAAATGTCCTTTAAAAAAAATGCTTTGAAAATCACGAACTACAAAAAAAAAAGAAGTTTCAAACCGATGTATTTCGCTGTGTTTTTAAACAGATTTTAGCTTTCTTTTTGTAAATCTTTATTTATTACGGCTCATACCTTCAGGTTTTAAGGAGCCAAACCCGTTTTTTTTTCTTTACACTTTTAATTTAAATAAAAAGAAGATAAAAAGGGAAATATGAAAATAAAATTAACTATAGACGAAGATCGACAGCTTTTAGAAAAAGATAGATTTCTAACATAAGTCCAAAGCTAGCACAGCTATCACAGCTCTCACTGGAACGTTAGGTTGTTTTCCTCGCGCCCGAAGGGAGTCTATGAAATTTGGTCTGGCGACAAGATTGACCTCACACAACCAGAAAATATGCTCGATGTCATGGTAACCTTGGCTGCAACTGCACAATTTGCTGTCAGCAACATCAAAACGATTTTAAAGTATTGCGTCTATGGAATAATGATTGGACATGAGACGGGAAAATATACGAATAAAATCCCGACTCAGGTCCAACCCATTAAAGCAGGGCTTAAGGGGGGAGGGGGGGGGGGGGGGGGGGGGGTAGGGTCTAACACTTTCAAAAAATCGATTTTTTTATTTTTTTATTTTCTTATTGTAAAACATTTCAAGAATGTTGTGTCAAATTTTCAAGTCAATTGAAGAAAAACTGTAGAAATTATAGGCCTTTATCTCCTCCTATCTAATACTGCAAGAAAGCAAGAGCAGAAACTTCAAACGCGTTTTTCTCGAAAGCACATTTTTAAAGTCCGTGGACATCGTCATTTTAAAACTACTTCACCGATTCTTTTCAAATTTGGAACATATTTTCTACATATAAAATACCAGACCCCAACGTTTTTCTTTTTTTTTTACTTTGGGGAGATTTTACAGATGAAAAATGGCGGATTTTTTCGTGAAAAATCGCAGTTTTTACTTCAAACAGCCACAAAAATTTCATAAAATTTTTTTCAAGTTAAATAAAAACGTTGAGGTCCAGAAACACATCTATTAAAAATATTTTGCTCTGATTTTTTGACTTCAGATGATTCTGTGCTGAGATACAGTGTTCACCGCAAATCCTGTTTTTTTTTAAGGCATCCTCGAAAGTGCTCCGTCACCGGTTCATTTTTCAATATTTTTCTACGAAAAAAATACGAAATGTTCTTTTAACAATGCTTTATATAATGCAAAAAATTAGAATACATTTGTTTGAACGATAGCTCTAGAAAAAAATCGTGAAAATGGTGTTTTTTTTACCCGTTAGACCCTACACCCCCCCCCCCCCCCCCCCCGCTTATGGCTTCCTTTTGGGATAATCGAGTGGAGCCACCGACCCAATTCATCCTTGTCCCATTTGCGATGCTCTTATTGACCGGATTGATTGATTGATTTAGCAGAACTGAGACTATCCGTGATAATAAAGTAGATATCCTGATGACCGTGAAGCGGCTCTACCCAAGGCTCAGTGAATGGCTGTTAACTTTGCGATGTAAACTGAGCAAATATGAGGCGCTACCTATTTCGTTAAAAACTCAAAATCCCATCGATTCCTCTATTAGAGACCTGCCTGTAAAGTACATTTTGGCAGCATCGACGTGTCTATAACTAGCCTCGAAAGTTCTTGGAATCAAAAGTAGACTATACGAATCCGATGATTCCACGAATTTCTTGCTGCATAGCCAAATCGAACTGGACACAGAAGAGTTGTCATAGTCTGGGATGTAAACACGAGTTGGAGAGTACGAAGAAACCGATTTTAACTTAAAACACCTCATTATAACACGTTTTTTTTTGTTAGCTAACAGCAACTTGTAATCTTCAAAGCATTTGTGTAAAATTATTTGAACGACATGTTTATCAAATTAGAGCCGAAACTGAGATTACGATTCTGCGTTCACCAGATTTTTTTTCGGACCAGATAATCGAATCCGACATATAAACGATTTAAAAAAAATTACCCACAAATTTTTTTACTACTCCCAAATGTAAAAATGGTTCAAAATGTTTTTTGAAAGAAATCGTTGGAAAAAAGAAGAGTCTGCTAGTCAGATTTTGAATGCAGATAAGAGAGAACTTCATTTCAAAAATACATCTTCTTCGTTATTTGTAACCCGTTTACTACGTGGTTTCAAAAACGCGTGAATGACTTACTAGAAAACTTTAAAAAAAGTGGTTTTTGAAGGTGTTCATTTTCTAGATCATGGCTTTTCTAGAAAGTGTTTCTCGTTTTTGTATGCAAAAATAAAAAAAAAATAGCCTTGATTTTTGCGTTTGGGATTTTGCAAATAAAGTTAATGAAGCCGGGAAAAATCCAACCTATTTTCAATGAAATCCAGGCATCCGGCCCGGACCAGACTTTTATCGTAATTTGTATCAAATATCCAGGCACGTCCGGGTAAACCAACTGGCAAACTTACTATAGAGAAACCATCCTGATTATGAGAATTGCGTTCCAATATTTTATAGATAATCTTTTACTCCTAGAACAATAACGCTTAGATTAAGGTTGCCAGATTGCTTGGTTTTATCCGGGTTGATCCGGATATTCAACATCGAATTTGGGAAAAATCCGGCCCGGCCCGGTTGCCCGGATTTCACTGGAACAGCTCGGATTTAGCCCGGGTTTATTTTCATTCTCAAATCAAACTTAAAAAAAAATATGTTTTAAAATTTGTTTATGCGTCCAATATTTTGACCAACTTTAATATAAATAATCATGAAAGGGTATTTGAAAGCCTAAAATACGATTAAAAATTTGTTAAATTAAAATAAAATAAGAGTCGTATTCGGCAACTCTGAAGATTAATAAAATAAATTTCAATGGCAACGTTTTTTGGCAACACTTAGTAAAACAACAAAACCAAATCAGTCAACGTTTTTTGGCAACACTTAGTAAAACAACAAAACCAAATCAGTCATTGATCCATTCTTGTGAGTGACAGACGTGTTTGAGTGAATCTCTTAATTGGGACTCGTAAAATCACAAAAAAAGGCGTAAATAGTTGGTGGAATAATCACAAAAAGCGCAGATTGTCAAGGTTGCTGCAACGAAAAGTTTTTTTTTCTGTTCCGGTCTCCGGTAAAAAGACAGATTGGTACAGGGAGCGCGAATGTTGAAAAAATGTTTCTAACTCGGCCTCAGGTAGAAAGACGGAATTGGCTCAGAGAGCGCGGATGTTTAAAGTAGCTGCTACGAAAAAAATCGTTTTTGATTCGGCCTGCGGTGGAAAGATGGATTGACAAAGGAAGCGCAGATTTTTAAGGCTGCTGCTACGAAAAACATTGTTTCTGATTCGGCCTCCGTCAGAAAGACGGATTGTCACAGGGAGAGCAGATTTTTAAGGCTGCTGCTACGAAAAAGCTGTTTCTTATTCGATCGCCGATGGAATGACGGATTGGTACAAGCAGCGCAGATTTTTAAGGCTGCTGCTACGAAAAAAATGTTTCCGTTGAATATAAAACAGATTAGCACGGAAAGCGCAGATTTTTAAGGCTGCTTCTGATATGTGATTGTTTCTGATTCGACCTTAGGTGAAAAGGATCAACTGGAAAAGCACAGATTAGGAAGAATGTTGCTAAGAATGTTTTCGAATTGTTCCGGCTATGATAAACAAAGACAGAGCGACAGGAAAAGCACAGAATGATAAAAATAAGGCTATTGCTAGAAATCTTTTAGGTTTGCTCTGTCTCTGGTAAAAAAAAAGCCATAGCAACATGAAAATCACAAATTCGTTAAGCTGTTGATAGGATTGTTTTCGAATTAAAGGCTGCTGCTACGAAAAAGTTCATTCTTTTTCGGCATCCGATGGAATGACGGATTGGCACAAGGAGCGCAGATTTGTATGGTTGCTGCTACGAAAAACTTGTTCCTTATACGGAATAAAATTTTTGTAATGGTTGTATTCAGCAACTCTGAATATTAATAATATAAAAAAGTATTCTATAGCAACCTTTATTATTTTGGCAACACTAGTCAAAACAAACAAAACATTGTCTATTCTTGTGAGTGACAGACGTGTCTGAGTGAATCTCTAATCTGATATTCGTAAGAATCGTAAAATCACGACAATAATGGCATAGCTGTTGGAATAAGCACAGAAAGCGCAGATTTTCAAGGCTGCTGCTACGAAAAATTTGTTTATGTTCCGGCCTCCGGTAAAAAGGACAGATTGGTACAGGGAGCGCAGATTTTCAAGGCTGCTGCTACGAAAAAAATCGTTTCTGATTCTGCCTCCGGTAGGAAGACGGATTGGTACAGGAAGCGCAGATTTTTAAGGCAGTTGCTATTAAAAAAATTGTTTCTGAAACGGCCTCCGTTAGAAAAGCGGATTGGCACAGAGAGCGCAGATTTTTAAGGCTACTGCTATAGAAAAGTTGTTTCTGATTCGGCCTCCGATGGAATGACGGATTGGCACAAGGGGCGCAGATATTTATGGTTACTGCTGGTTTCTGATTCGGAATATTTTTTTTTTTTTTTTGTAGATTTGAAAAGCCTTTGCTAAAACGGGATCGAAGCTTTAAAATGAAGAATATTTGGAAAAGTAAACAACAGCTTTTGCTTGAAATAGAATGTAGAATAAAGATGAAGGATATTTGAACAATAAATTTAAAAAGAAACATAAGTCGATAAGTTTAAAGTTTTCAACAGAGAATAATGGTGAGAAGTAATGTAGAGATGAGATGAAGGATATGCAAAACATAAATAAAATTTAATAAATTAGAATAAAATAGTAGTTGCAGTCGGCAACTCTGAAGATTAATAAAATAAAATAGATTTCAATGGCAACATTTGTTGTTTTGGCAAACTTAAGCAAAACAAACAAAGCGAAGTCAGTCGATGATCTATTCTTGTGAGTGACAAACGTGTCTGACAATTGAATTATTATTGAATATTATTTTTCAAATATCATTTTCATTTACATATGTTGATGTTTTTATTTTCCATTTTCGAAACTTTATCAACTTTACTTCCAAGTTTGAATCATCAATATGAAGGTTTATAAATTTATATTTTGTTCCAATTCTCAATATCGGATGAAGTTCTTTTTTTTATTTGAAATTTCAATCTTCAACTTCTTTTTTTCAATTCAAAACATGTATTTTTCCATTTTTTTTTATTCCGCCGTTAGTTTTGACATTCTGCTCTATCGACTGTTACGCTTAAACTATTACCGATCAAAGTATGAGTCTGGACAACCGAAAATAAGTAGATTCAATCATCTTTTGGAGCGTAGCCAACTGGCACATCAGCTTGTCTGTTTTTTGCCTGTCTCCATCCACAGGTTGTTGTAGGTACATCTTGAACTGACCTCAAATAAAGCGTTAATTTTTTTAGATTATTTCGATACCACCTAGATAAATCACAACTTATCCGCTGGCATAGTGCAGCGAAATGGGATGCCAATAAAATTAATTACCGATTCTGCCCAGAACGGATGGCCTGTCAGTATGATAGTTTTCCAACCGATGATGACCGATCGTCTGAGTCGTGACATTTAAAAAAAACTCGCGGCACCCATCGGTTAAGAGGTTTTCTATAATGTGCATACTTATTTCCATATTGCATCTGCTCTCATCATCTAGGCCGGTCAATTTGCATCTGCAAATGATGAAAATTAATCAATGCTCGATTCTAATTGCCATCATCTCGTTTTACATTTCTCATTCTGCAGCTGTGAAGGATGCAAAGGATTCTTTAAGCGGACGGTACGGAAAGATCTGTCCTATGCCTGCCGGGAGGAGAAGAACTGCATCATAGACAAACGCCAAAGAAACCGCTGCCAGTACTGTCGGTATCAGAAATGTCTCGCCTGTGGCATGAAACGGGAAGCGGTGCAGGAAGAGCGCCAACGGAGTTCCAAGTTTTCCATCAAGGTACGCGGATCCCACTCCTTTTCTCCATGATATCGGAGCAATCGGCGTGCTGACCCAATTCTTATTTAATGATTTCGTTCTCGATTTTTTTTCCTTCCTGCAGAGCGAAGAAATCAACTCGACCAGTTCAGTGCGGGATGTTACCATCGAGCGGATCCACGAGGCAGAGCTACTGGGGGAACAGAAGAGCGGAGATAATGCAATTCCGTACCTGCGGGTCGGGTCAAACTCGATGATTCCTCCGGAGTACAAGGTAGGTTTGATTTGAAGGGTGAAAAGAAGTTTAAATATTCTGAACATTCGTCTTAAATTTTTCGCATGAGTTAAAAAGCAAAAAAACATATTGGGTTAGATCAAGATTGCCGAAATCACAGTAACAGAATTTTGAGAAAGTTTTCATCGCAAAATGTTTGTCACATACCATAGAATTTTGTTAAGTATATTCTTTTATGAAAATTATTTCGTTTTTTATCAAATCCCTCGCTGTTCTGTAGGCGGAATTCGGAGGGGAAATAATATCTCCAGTTGAAAATCTGGCTTTCCAAATTCGGACATATTTTGCAATGAATGACGATTGACGACGAACGTGTTACCTGTAATACCATCATAATCATAATAACTAGAACTACGTTATTCCTAGACTCATTTCTTAATTTACATTTTGGGTTGCAAAGCTTTACAGATAACGCTTACGAATTACAGAATTTTGAGAAAAAATTACAGAATTCGAGAATTTATCTAGTCGAAAAGCAATTTTTTTCTACTTTGACTTGGGAGACGGATTTGGAAGTTCTTGGTGGTGGTATTCGGCGAACTGCTGAATTCCGAATATTGACTTTTTCAACTATTCGGCCAAACGAATATTCGGCGGAATATTCTATTGAGTTTTTAATGATAAAAACTTAAGCGAATATTTCAATGCTATCAGCGATTATTTCAATCAGATGACTCGTAGCTTCTAGGGCGTTTATCACCAAAGAGGTAGCGCTCCTGTGAAATCTGGGATAAAAAATGTCGAAACAGATGCCAAGCCATTTGAAATTGCTTCTCTGATATTGAATTATATGAAGGTCGAATTTGAGCAAGATATCTTCAAAATAGTTGTTGAAAAGATAGATGATCTTTAACCTTAAGCATATCATACTTTCAACCACACGTATCCACACGGTGAGGCATTCAGGACGATTTAAAAAAAAATATATAAAAATGGCAAATTGATGTAAATTTTGAAATTTTTGAAAAATTGTTATTGAACAAAAAATATGAAAAAATAAAAGAGGAATTTGGGTTTTTTAGTTGATTGAGCAAATAATCTGAATAAACCCGAACCAAATTCGGGAACAAATCAACGAATTCCAGGACTCTCTTCTGCTGGTGTTCGTTGATTTCGAAAAAGCATTTGACCGACTGAACCACGAAAACATCTGGGCTGCTCTTAGACGACGAGGGGTCCCAGAGAAACTAGTCTATCTCATCGAAGCACAATACGAGGCATTTTCGTGCAAGGTCTTGCACGACGGTTTCTTGTCCGAACCAATCCTGGTAACTGCTGGAGTGAGACAAGGATGTATCTTATCACCGCTACTTTTTCTCATCGTAATGGATGAGATCTTGACTGGATGGATTGACTGTAGACCAAACCGAGGATTGCCGTGGAATCCTTCAGCGATTGAGCAACTGAACGACCTTGACCTGGCTGACGATATTGTTTTGCTCGCTCAAACACAACAAGACATGCAGAGCAAACTCGACGAACTCACCGAAAGCTCCAAGGCAGCAGGTCTCAAAATGAATGTCGGAAAGACCAAGTCGATGGAAATTAACACAGAAAATCGTTCCAATTTCGTGGTAGCTGGACAACAGGTTGAGACAGTGGAGTGCTTCCAGTATCTTGGTAGCCAGATTACGCCTGATGGTGGTACCAAGAAGGACATCGAAACCCGGATCAGAAAAGCCCGATTTGCGTTTGCGAATCTCCGAAACATCTGGCGCTCACGGCAGATCTCTCTACGAACTAAGATCCGAATCTTCAACTCAAACGTCAAATCCGTATTGCTGTACGGGTGTGAAACTTGGTGCACATATGCGGTGACGACGCGAAAACTGCAAGTTTTTGTGAATCGCTGCCAGCGGAACATCATCCGCGCTTGGTGGCCTGGCAACTGGATCTCAAACGTTGAACTTCATCGCCGGTGTCATCAAAAGGCGCTAGAAATCGAGATTTGGGAACGTAAGTGGAGATGGATTGGGCACACGCTGCGAAGAGATGAAAACAAGATTTGCAGAGAGGCGCTTGACTGGAATCCAGATGGGCATCGAAGAAGAGGCAGGCCCAAAAGCTCGTGGCGGCGAAGTCTAGCCGCTGAAATCCGCACAGTTGACTAGAACCTTGGCTGGCAGCAAGTGAAGACGCTGGCTCCGGATCGCCAGCAGTGGAGATCTTTTATCTCAGCCCTATGCGTCGGTCAATCGGCGCCGGACCCTTAGGTAGGTAGGTAAATTCGGGAAGTTGTAAACAATAATTGGACATCCCGGCAAGATTTGAATTATCTGGTTTCTTTACTGGATTTATGGATAAGCCGGAATATATCCAGAAAATCTGGAATAAACTTTGATCAAAGTATAAAGCGATACCGTTTAGCATTCTCCTGTACGATCTACCTACAGTGAAAGATACACCTTAGATGTTTTGCTGAAACATTACTTTTGGATATTTTATAAATTATCCAAAAAATTTTGAAAAAATTACAAGTCTATAGTAGATATTCGGCCTATTCGGCCAATTTGGCCGAATACTTAGCTCAACTATTCGGTGGGCCGAATATTCGGCTTAACGGTTTTTCGACGGTATTCGGCCGACCGAATATTCGGTACATCTCTAGTGCCCACGTTCCGAGAATTTTGTTAGCTTCACGTATGTAAAAAGTTTTGACATTTTCCGAAATCGACCGACTGTACTTTGTAAACAATCAACATGGAAGCCGAAAGAAGGAAAAAAGTATGCACAGTTACTTGGAAAATCCATTGTTTTCTGCATCTACTTAGGCTAGCAGAACAGGTGAAATTGTTCAGAAATACCGTATGTCGCGTTTTCAAACGGTATAAGGAAACATTGACGACGATTCGAACGGAAACTGCGTGGTAAGATTTTGAAGACAATTAAGAGGAATTCCAATCTGTCGAAACGTAATATACACAGCAAATTTTTTTTTGCTGGAAACCAGCAAAATTTTGCTGGTTTTTGTCCCGCTGACTTTCCAGCAAAATTTCCAGCAATTTAAATTGCTGGAAAAAACAGCAAACGTTAATGCTGATTTCCAGCAATTCGAATTGCTGGAAAATCAGCAATCCAGATTGCTGGAAACCAGCTATTTCTTCCAACACCATCGGCTGTATTTAGTATAAAATTTATGTTTTAATTCAAAATTAAATATTGATTACTGGCGGTGCATATAATAAACAATAAAAACAATTATTTCTTCCTATTTTCAATAAAGTGATATGTATTTATTACCAAAAACACGATATTTTTTTAAAAATACTCTATAACACCGGTTCTGGGCTGGCAGCTTTGTGCCAAAGTGTTGATCATCTCCCACCTGTATCTATCTGTCCAATAAAAACTCACCCTTGACTTGTTATCTGGTTGCTAGAATATAAAGGAGAATAAAATAATTATATTAATTTGACCAAAATTTGTGAAATAGAATCTTACCTCAGCGTACGAAACAAAAACAAACTCCAAATTGACAACTCGATTGCTGATTTTCCAGCAAACTAGATCAATTGCTGGAAAGTCCAGCAATTTGAAAACCGATTGCTGATTTTTCAGCAAAAATGGCAAGAACACAACCGAATGCTGAAAAATCCAGCAATTCGAAAACCGATTACTGGTTTCCAGCAAAAATTTGGATTGCTGAACTTTTCCAGCAATTTTTTTTGCTGGAAATCGAGACAAAAAATTACAGTGTAGCCAGAAAATTCGGTGCTGAATTGAATTCGATTCCGGGAATGAATCAAGTCGTATCGAGCTAGCAAACAGCCAAATCTGACCATAAAACAAAATAGTGTGGCCAAAATCCGTGCTCGGAAGCTATACGACCAGATGCTGACCAAGTTCGACGGATGTCTTCTGATGGACGATGAAACCTATGTCAAGGCTGACCTCGGGCAAATCCCAGGTCCCAATTTTACTTAGCAAATGCTCGGGGGGATGTTCCAGCCAAATTTAAATTTGTTTTTGCCGAGGGCATTTGCAGCTGTGGAAAAAAAGAAAGTTCAGACAGTGACAATGACACCAAAAAGAGTGTCTCCAAAAACTATTTTTGCCGTTCATTCGATCCCACGATTATCCCGTAATGTTTTGGCCAGATTTGGCAAGCTGTCATTACATAAAAGTCATGAATGCACAATATCTTCACAGCCAGATTTATTTTTTTTTTTTCAAAACATATATTCAAGGTTTAAGAATCTACTGTAAAAGTTGTTGAACAGATAAAGCCTTTAAGCCAATCATTGAAACTGTTAATTTTTTTCATATAATCTTAAATAATCACATAGATCATAACGAACAAAGAGGTCAACCGGTCTTATGAGCGTCGTGTACAGGTTACACTTTGTGCCATAGCTAAGTCTTCTCGACCGCAGTTGATTCTAGGGGTTCATAGCAGGCACGGCTTCCGCTGATCATTCGCCGCCGAATCTTACGGCTGGTGTCATTGTCCGCGGTCACTAGCGAGCCGAGATAGACAAAGTCTTCGACTATCTCCAGCTCCTCGCCGTCGATCGTGACCTTGTTATTACTGGACAAGCGGGCTCGGTCGGCCTCGGACCCGCAGACCAGAATATACTTCATCTAGGACTTATTTATCATCAACGCAATCCTTCTTGCTTCGCGTTTCAGTTTGCGGTACATTTCCTGAACCGCCGCAGATGATCTGCCGACTATGTCAATGTCGTCGGCAAAGCAAATAAATTGACTGGATCTGTTGAAAATCGTGCACCGCATTTCGCCCACCGCATCATGCAGCCCATAGACTATCGCCTCGTCGTAGTCCCTTGCGCGATTCGAATGAATTCGACAATACACCCAAAATACGCACACACACACAGCGTTTCATCACTTTGACCAGTCTGGTCAGCTTTTCGGAGAATCCGTTCGCGTCCGTGATTTTCCATAGCTCGTCACGGTCGATCGTGTCGTATGGCTTTGAAGTCAATAAATAGATGGTGCGTAGAGACTTGGTGTTCACGGCATTTTGGAGGATTTGTCGCAGTGTGAAGATCTGGTCCGTCGTAGACCGCCCCTCCATGAAGCCGGCCTGATGAATTTCCACGAATCTGGTTGCTTGTGACGTTAAGCGGCGGAGAAATATTCGGGACAACACTTTGTAGGCGGCATTGAGGACAGTGATCACTGTTCTTTGAAAAGTCCAATTTGTCGCCCTTTTTGTAGACGGGAACCCCCTCCTTCCAATCCTCCGGTAGCTGTTCTGTGTCCTAGATTCGGACCATCAACCGGTGTAGGCAATCGGCCAACTTGTCCGGCCCCATTTTGATAAGTTCAGCTGCGATACCATCTTTGCCAGCCGACTTGTTAATATTCAACTGGTGAATGGCTTCCTAAACTTAATTCTTCGTTGGAAGTCGCTCCACCTTGTCGTTGGCTATACAGGCGGTGTAGTTTCCCCCACCGTCTTGGTCTCCTGCATGTGCGCAGTTCAGGTGTTCATCGAAGTGCTGCTTCCACCTTTTTATCACCTCACGATTGTCCGTCAGGATGCCTCCGTCCTTATCCCGGCTTGCGGCGTGGAGCCTTTGCATGCGTTGAGCTTCTGACAGCTCCTCGAGGTCCTCCTCCTCCAGGCGGCGCTTTATATCCTTTAAAATCCGGACTCGCAGCCTCTTCCGCTGTCGGTGATTTTCCAAGTTTCAACGGGTGCATCTCTGCACTACTGCCGTCCACTCGGCATTCTCTTCGTCCATCTCCCTCCTACACTCCTCGTCAAAACAGTCGTTCAGTCGAGTTCGTTCCACATGTCCGTATGTTCTCCGCAACGCTGTTGATGGTTGTCTTGATGGTATCTCAACAGTCCTCGAGAGGGGCTTCGCAGGTAGCGCTGCTTCGAGCGATTGCGCGTAGTCTGCTGCGACTTCAGGTTGCCTCAGGATACTCAACCGAGATGGGCGTCAGTTTCTTATGTTGTTTATTACGGAGAGTTTTGGGCGCATCTTCACCATCACCAGATAAAGATCTGACTCGCTGTTGGCGCCTCTATAGAATCTGACGTCGATAATGTTCGAAAAATACCGACTGTCTATCAAAACGTCGTCGATCTGTGATTACGTTTGGTACGGTAATCTCCAGGTTTACTTGTGTAAGAGGCGGTGCTGGAAAAAAGTACTACGTACGGCCATTCGTTTGGAGGCGGCGAAATCTATTAGTCTGAGGACGTTTTCGTTATGCAACTGGTACGCACCAATTGTCGGTTTGAATTCCTCCTCCTGGTAGACCTGAGCATTAAAATCCCCGATGACGATCTTGATATCATGCTTTGGGCAGTGGCCGTAATCACGTTCCAGCTGGTTTATAGGGTTTCAATACGATAGCTCATCGCAATGTTCATTGATAACATTCCCAATTCGCTTTGTTTATCTTTTTTTTTTTGTTGAAGAAAGGGGAAGAATTTGGAATAATCTTAACTTTGAACTTTGAATTCTATTCTTTTCAGGGAGCCGTCTCACATCTGTGCCAGATGGTCAACAAACAGATTTTCCAGCTGATAGACTTCGCCCGGAGATTACCAAACTTTACCAATCTGCACCGGGACGACCAAGTGATGCTGCTTCGATGCGGCTGGAACGAGATGCTCATCGCTTCGGTCGCCTGGCGAAGCATGGAGGTAAATTTATAGATTTTTTCTTGAACTGTTGAAAAATAATACTAATTTCAATTTTATCATGTCTACAATTAGTACATCGAAACGGAACGCTCTGCCGATGGAAGCCGGGTGACGATCCGGCAACCGCAGCTGATGTGCTTAGGACCCAATTTCACCCTGCACCGGAACAGTGCCCAGCAGGCTGGGGTAGACACACTGTTCGATCGAATCCTATGCGAGCTGGGCATCAAAATGAAGAGACTGGACGTTACCCGGGCCGAGCTGGGCGTGCTTAAGGCCATTATTCTGTTCAATCCTGGTAATTCAAACGTTTTTCTTTACTCGATAAAGTCTCCCACTAAAGAATTTGCTTTTCAATTTTAGACATCCGAGGGCTAAAGTCACAGAAAGAAATTGACCACATGCGAGAGAAAATCTACGCCTGTCTAGACGATCACTGCAAACAGCAGCACCCGGCCGAGGATGGGAGGTTTGCCCAGTTGTTACTCCGGTTGCCAGCGCTCCGGTCCATCAGTCTCAAGTGTCTGGATCATTTGAACTTCATCCGGTTGCTCAGCGATAAACATCTGGACAATTTCATCATCGAGATGCTGGATACTCCTATGTAAAAAGAAAAAAACTAAACAAAACCACAGTTAAGCAGTGTGCAAGCCGTGATAACGCAAAAAAAACTAGACAGATAGGATGCAAATTGATGAATGTAGAACGCAAATTTACAACCACGACATCGTAAAATCAAATTTAAAATTACATAAGAGAAACGTTCGCTTTTACCACGGTATTCTTCTCCTCATCACATTTATTATTTTGTAATGAAAAGGCACTTACACTATTGCATATTAGGAGCGTTTTTTCTATTGTGTATGTACTGCTTTCTGCTTGTGGCAGAAAGCTTCAAGTTTAGGCATTTTCGTAATTTAGAGCGGTAATTAGCGGAAGACTCCAAAAATTAAAATACAAAAAAAAATAAACACACTTTAATGAAGTTTTAAGCAAATTGTAGGACACAGTAACTTATTACATAATGAATATATTTTAATATATATTAAATCTGATTTAAAGTAAAGAAAATGATTCAAAACAAAACATGGTGCAAATAGATTTTATAAAATAAAACAAAAAAAACAAGAATCGATCTACGATCTACAAATGTTAAAGAAAAAAGAGAAAAATAAAGTTTAACATTATTCGCGCATTATAGACAAACTTAACCCTAGGTTGTTGTTTTTTATTTGTTCCCATTTGTCCCAAAAAATATCGCTGCCGTTAACAAAATGTCTTTGTTCTACAGGAAAAAAAACCATCGAATGAAAACCAAAATTTTCATAGAAAAAATCGCGCAAAGTGTGTGATTTTCATTGTGTTGAATTCATCCCAGTGTTTTCTCGGGACCTGATGACTTGAGAAATGTAATCATCATCCATACATATATTTTTAACAAGATTTGAGCACAAATTATCGGGTGGTTGCTAAACTTCTACGCTATTCAAACCATCTATGAAAAGTACTGAATGAGTTATCTTCAGATTTATCTTTGCCTTGGTTAATGGTCGTTTTTTCAATTGTTTATATATTTTTCGGAAAGTTCATATTTTCGTTTGATAAAAAAATATGGAGGAAAATCTATAGGTTTTAAATTTACACCAGGTAAATTAGGGAAAATCGTTGGATATTTATACTCAAAATCGATTAATTTTCTACTTACACCCCTTTGTTTCAAAACGCCAGATGTAATAAATGTTATTATTTTTTCAGATTTTGCTTCTACTGGGACGTCAGTAAAAGTAATGTAAATACGGTTATAGACTTTCATAAAAATCACTGTTTTTATCAACATTTTAGATTGTGTAGACCGTTAGTCAGATAGATAGATAGTTTTGAACGGTCGTAACTGGCAATCAAAATGTTTTCAGGGAACAGTAAATCTACAGTAAATGTAGAGGATTGTAGGATAAATTCATAGGCTATAGAGATGAAACAATGTAAGTTTCAAATTGAAATCATGCTTAATTTCTAATATATTCTTGTCTGTTCATAGACAACAATATAGTGTACGGTCCTGAACCAATAACATTTTTTAAATTAACCCAATATTTCTTTTGAACTTACTTTTTTTTAACTTATATTTACGGTAGTCGAAAGATAACCAACCAACGATGACGTTTATGTACAATTACTGTTTAAACATTACTGTTATACTGTTTAAACATTACTGTTATACTGTTTAAACATTACTAGGATAATGCGTTTTCGAAAAATCAACTTTGTCCGGCCATAGACAAGTTCCCCCTACAGCCATTTTCTATATTCAACTTTCATTACATGCGTTTTCCTGTGCATAATTTTATGTAGAAGTCCTTTTTTGTTGCATGCGAATTTGTTTGATTTTCATATTTTTAGATTTATATTTTTATAAATCTCTGTTACTTTTTTTGTCAATTTGGCAATTTTTTCTGCTTGCAAAAATAAAACTAAAAAATCTTTTAAGTTTGACATTAACGACCGAGCTTGATCGGAATAATCCTTTCGGATAAATCAATAACAACTTTTAAAACGTTTAATCTGTATACCCTTCAATAGAACCAAATTCTTGAATTTATTTCAATGCACACAATATTTTAATATTATTATTATTTCATTCCCTTCTGACATTTCTTTGCCGAAGTGTCACTTAAAATATACCAAACCCCCCCATCATCATTGTCGTTCATTCGACGATTTATACTTACACTTCCTGTTGATGTGATTGCATTATCTCCCAACTTCCATTGTTACTACTCTCAGTTCCCTCGCAAGTTTTTCGTGGAAAGAAAAAAAAACAACTGTTCTATATTCTGTTCTCGTTTCTTGGGCTCGGTTTTTTCTCCAGGATTCAACGTATGTCAACAAGTTCGTTATCACTTCGAACAATCTTTTGCCCCATTCTTTATATCTATCGCACATCGTTCAGTTAAACGACGAGTACCCCATAACTAGAACAAAAGTTTGTCGTTGTTATGAGTTATGATTGGGTGGCACTCACCCACTTTCTCATTCGACTAGAGGGGGGTATTTTCATTCTCTTCCGAGAAAATGGAGAGCATTGAGGGAAATCAGCAAAGGACTTCACGTGGGTGAAATATTGCGTGGGTGAGAATGAGTTCCACTGTGTTGTCAAACAATCATTCTCTCGTGTGAGAAAATGCGGGCTGCTTTTTATACATTTTAGAGAGCAAAGCTTTCGAAAATGTAGAAGCTTTTTGAAAGGTTTGAAGTTTTCGATGTTACTGCAAAGTTGTCCAGCTCTATAGAGGTACAGTCGTCTTTTGTAGATAGCAATTTTGTTTATAAAAAGTGCATTATGGTGGCGAAGGATGTTATCGAGAATATTTTTATTCATAGGCTCAAAAATGATCTAGGCGAAATTTCAGCCTTATCGAACATGATTTTTAAATGTCTCAAATATGCTTAAAATTAAAAAAAAAACAGGTGTGAATTTGAAAAAAAAAACATAATTATCCGAATATCGACTCTGACTTGTTTTTTTTAACCCTTAGATTGTAATTTTTCCGCTCGGGATAGTGATTCTCCGAACCATAGCAAATTGTTCGATTTTTAACCCCCCGAATCTCGTGACACTTCATTTCTACTGTAATTTAGGATGACATTTCTACGAACTCACAGGAACTTGAACTATCCCCGTGAATTCATGGCAATGTTCTCCTGTACCACTGTAGACACCTCCCTTGTCAAATTTTCTTTCTCTTTCTGGCATGTATAAAAAATCAAAAGGATTGTTGTTCTCATTTTCAACTGTACATAAAATTTTATACTGGCAAACATCTCAACCCGTAATTTTCGGGGGGTTTTTTTTTTTTTTTTTTTAAATATGTCTTTATTTGTACCAATTCATCATTACATTTATATTACATTATTACATTAAATTAGGTGTTCAGTTCAATGATGAACTGTCCAGAGCCCTATAGTTTATTAATCACTATAATTTATTTATTTGCATTAATTTTGCTGAGTGCAATCAAGTATTTTTATGTAGGAGAACATCCTGTAATGGCAAAAAATATTTCAAACTTACTACTAAAAACTAAGACTATCCTATATTAAAACTAATTATAGAGAGAACGAATCTCTGCGATGGAAGACTGCATCGATTTGCCTCTGAAGTTGGAGATGATTTTGTTGGCCATCTCTTCGATCGATTCAATGCCCGCAATCCGATGAAGATCTTCGGTGCTGTGCCAAGGTGGAAGCCGCAAAATCATTTTCAGAACCTTGTTCTGAATCCTCTGGATGGCCTTCTTCCTCGTCGCGCAGCAGCTAGACCAAATCGGAACTGCATACATTATCGCTGGTCGGAATACCTGTTTGTAGATTAACATCTTATTTCGCAGACACAACCTGGATTTCCTGTTGATGAGAGAATAAAGAGATTTAGTATATTTATTACACTTAGATTGAATATCTTCAATGTGATTTTTAAAAGTAAGATTCCGATCAAGTGTAAGTCCCAGGTACTTCACGTGATCAGACCATTCTAATGAAACTCCATTAAAAGTTATGGAATGATTTTCATTAGGTTTTAAAAATTGAGCTCTTGGCTTATGGGGAAATAAAATAATTTGAGTTTTGGAAGCGTTAGGAGAAATTTTCCACATTTTCAAGTAATTCAAAAAGGAATTTAAATTTTGTTGCAATCTACTGCGTACCACCCGTAAATTTCGACCTTTGGCTGAAAGCAAAGTATCATCAGCAAATAATCTTCTACCTTTTCCTTCTGGTACATCAGGAAGATCAGAAGTAAAAATATTGTATAAGATTGGCCCAAGTATACTACCCTGAGGGACCCCAGCTCTAATGAGTGTCCTTTCAGAGCATGAATTTTGATAGCTTACTTGTAAGGTTCGGCTAGTCAAATAATTTTGAATAATTTTGGTGAGATATACAGGAAAATCAAATCGAGCTAATTTAGCTACTAAACCTTTGTGCCAAACACTATCAAAAGCTTTTTCAATATCAAGAAGAGCAACACCAGTTGAATATCCTTCAGATTTGCTAGCGTTAATCATATTAGTTACACTCAAAAGTTGATGTGTAGTAGAATGTCCATGACGAAAACCAAATTGTTCATCAGGGAAAATAGATTTCTGATTAATGTGAATCATCATTCTATTCAAAATAACTCTCTCAAATAGTTTACTTAAAGAAGGGAGCAAACTAATTGGTCGATAACTCGAAGGCTCTGAAGCATTTTTTCCAGGTTTTAAAATTGGAGTTACTTTGGCATTTTTCCATTTATTTGGAAAATAAGCCAAGTGAAAACATTTATTGAAGATTTTAACTAAAAAATTTAAAGTGCTTACAGGCAACTTTTTAATAAGAATATAGAAAATCCCATCTTCCCCTGGGGCTTTCATATTTTTAAATTTTTTGCAAATCAATTTAAGTTCATCAATATTTGTCTCATGAGAACTTTCAAATACATTTTGTTTAGAAAGAATATCATCAAATTCGAGGGAAATTTGAGCATCAATTGGACTTACAACGTTTAAATTAAAATCATGAGCAGACTCAAATTGTTGGGCTAATTTTTGAGCTTTTTCTGCATTCGTTAAAAGAAGTTTAACCCCGTCTTTCAAAGTAGGAATTGGCTTCTGGGGCTTTTTCAGAATTTTTGTTAATTTCCAAAAAGGCTTTGAGTAGGGTTTTATGTCCTCTACTGCTTTGGCAAAGTTTTCATTACGAATGAAATTTAAACGACGTTTGATCTCTTTTTGAAGGTCACAATAAATAAATTTCAAATAAGGATCCCTAGTATTCGGGGGTTATTTGATGTTATTATTCGGTGGTCGGTGCTCATGCTAATATTTTTTTTATTTTAATAAATTGAGATTGTTTTGTTTAGGTAGGTATCGATACTACACAGCAAATTTTTTTTTTGCTGGAAACCAGCAAAATTTTGCTGGTTTTTGTCCCGCTGACTTTCCAGCAAAATTTCCAGCAATTTCAATTGCTGGAAAAAACAGCTAACGTTAATGCTGGTTTCCAGCAATTCAAATTGCTGGAAAATCAGCAATCCAGAGTGCTGGAAACCAGCTTTTTCTTTCAAAACAACCGGCCGTATTTAGTATCAAATTTATATTTCAATTCAAAATTAAATTGAGAATATTGGCTGTGCATATAATTAGCAATGAAAACAATTATTTTATCCCATTTTTCAATAAGGGATTTATTTATTTCGAGAAACACAATTTTTTACAATTTTCTATCAACGGCTCTGGGGTGGCAGCTTTGTGCCAAAGTGTTATCATCCACCACCTGTAAAAAAAAAATTGATTAGTATCTTTTATGGAATATCCACCTGTCCAATAAAAACTCACCCTTGACTTGATGATTGGTTGCTGAAATATAGAGGAAAATAAAAATAATGATATTAATCCGACCAAAATTCGTGAAATAGAGTCTCACCTTGCTCCAGCGTACGAAAACAAACAGACTCCAATTTGACAACTCGATTGCTGATTTTCCAGCAAACTATAGATCAATTGCTGGAAAGTCCAGCAATTTGAAAACCGATAGCTGATTTTTCAGCAAAAATGACAAGACTACAACCGAATGCTGAAAAATCCAGCAATTGGAAAACCGATTGCTGGTTTCCAGCAAAATTTTGGATTGCTGAACGTTTCCAGCAATTTTTTTGCTGGAAATCGAGTCAAAAACTTACTGTGTAAAGTTGGGCGACAGCGACGAACGGCCCACACACTTAATCTTTTCTTCTGTGGTCGGGACGACTTCGACCTGTATTTTCAACAGCTGAAATTACAGGACGATTTCAGGACAGCAAAACAGTACAGGAAAACAACTGTCAAAATGTCCCGTGTGTTCGAAACGTAATATATTTCGTCCCGGTTTGAAAGCTTAGGTTTTGTTCGGCCATAAGTATTCGGTGCAGCTGATATGGACCCGGTGCGCAAGGATTTATAAGTGAAATGATTCGCAAGGTAAGTTTAACTGCCATCCGCGTTTTTTTAATGAAAATAATGAAAATCTTTTTTATTTATTTACAGAGCATGTTTTAATGTTGAATGTGATGTGATGTGCAGAAAAAGTAAAAAAAAATAAAAACCTCGAAATATATTGGAAATGTTAAAAAAGTTGTGTTACTTTGGGCATTGAGATTGATTTTAAAAATAAATTGAATTCAGAACCAGGGGAAAGAAAAAATGTCAAAACTACCTGCAAATTGCAGAAAAATATCGTTTCGAGTCTACAGGCGATTTTGACAGTTGTTTTCCTGAGCTGTTTTTAGTCCAGAGATTGTTCTGTAATTTCAGCTGTTGAAAATACAAGTCGTAATCGTCCCGATCACAGGAGAAAAGATTAGGTTTACAGACTAAGATTGCAATTATTCCGCTCAGGACTTTTATCCTCCGAATAACAGGAAAACAGCTCAAATGACACTCAAGCTGTCAAAAATCAAAAGGTTTTCCTGGGGCACAGTGAGATAGCTAACGAATTCTCGTAGCACTTCATTTCTCCTGAAATTCGGAGTAACATTTTTCCGAATGCCCAGAAACTCGATAAAATTCAGGACGTCAATTTCCTGTGATACGTAACTCTAAGAAACTGTCACTGACATGTGCTTTTTTGGGAGCAACAGTCCACATAGTCGATTAAACCGTTATTGTTATCCGCTAGCAGAAAGGAAGCCCAACAGAAACTGTCGTACGGGAAGAACAGTCTTTTTTTCGAAGCAATCATCGGTGAAGTGTGGCGTAATTTCGGCGTTCATATACCAGCTGTGGTTCCTATAGAAGAACAGAATCGATGCAGGCCGCTGGACTCGAAGATTGAAAAACCCCCGATGAAGATCGATTGGTGGAAGTATCGCTCGTTTCAGTACCACGAATTTGTTGCGAGAGCAGGTATTTTTTTTGTTTTCAGGCTAAATATCGTACAAACTGGAACCTAACACCAGTTTATGCAGTGACGTAGTCATAAAAACAATATGATTACTTAGTATAAATTTGTCTTCTTTATTTAGTGTGAAAAAAAATTACTTTTATTTGGAAAAAATTGCTTTCGTTTTGTGCATAATAAAGGCCTATATTTTTTATGTAAACTAGCTGACCCGGCAAACTTCGTTAAGCCTTTGAATTTCGCAAAAATAATGAACATGTAAATAAGCAGAAAATAGGTAAATAATTATTTACGCTCATGAAACTGGACTGTTACCTTCAAACGGAGTGAAGATACACAGTTTTTTGACTATTTTCGTAATACTTCTGTCATATTATGGTAGTGCCTACCTCCAGGGACAAAAATTTTCGAAGAAGATTGAGTTCCAACAAACTGGAAAGCGAATATCTTCTGGGATAAAGTTAAAAATCTATTTTCTTTCGTTTTACTTTTTTTTCATTTTCAGAGGATCCTTGACACCGATATGTTCAATTTCTATTAACCCCAATATAAGTTCCAAAAAGTGTTTTGTTGAAATGTGTCGTCATTTTAAGCAGTTTTGATCAACTGTCTTTCCTTTTTCGCCAAAACCATGTTTGAAATTTTTTTTATCGTATAGGTACTAAATTTGTATAAATGGCACAACACTTTTCATGGTACGAAATTTCGCGATTTTTTTATTTGATATATTCTCTGTATTAGATAATTTCCTCTTAATTTTTAAAATCATCTTTTTTAAATCGACTTTCACTTTATCATATTTATCGAGAAATGGATGCTTAAGCACTGAACAAAGAAAATTAGAACATTCAATATATGGAATTTTTATTCACAGCAATTTCAAATCAAACGGTTATGAAACCTTTTTTTATTTTGAGATCTTGAATTCAAAATCAGAAATGAAATTTAAAAAAGTCTTCGCAAATCTAATTTAGTTTTCATTATCTCTATTTTGAATCTTGAATCATATTTTTGTCGAGACTAAAATTTTTATTTTCCAAGCTTCTGGTATTTGAAGATGTTATTGAACCAATTATCTGTTCTTGATTTTTGATACTGAGTGTTGGATCAAATTATGTGTTTTATTTTTACAAAGTCAACCCTATTTATATCCTTAATTATGTTTAGTTTTTTAGCACCTTAGTATGAAAGGAATAAGTGGATAGTATCTAACATTTTCTTGGTTTTCTGATGAAATTCACATAGAATTACAAAGTTAATATCATTCTATTCTCGAACTAACTCATAACATTCTTGACGTTTACAAAAACCAAGTAAATCAATTTATGGTCGTCTTATTCTTTTAATTAAAAATAAGACGTTCTCTTGGTGTAATACCATAAATATGAACAGAAGATTCTGTAATGGAATATTTCATGGTTATCTGTTCAGTTGTTTTGGATATCTCAAAACTTCCACAGTCATACGAAGAATATTATTTTTCTTGAATAATATGACAGTCTTTCATTCATTCGGAAAATAAACAAAACCAAATAACGGAGTAAATAAAAGAGATAAAAAAATTTCCCGCGCGTATCCTGGTCAGGCAAATTTATTCTATCTAAAAACCTAAAAATATCCGGGCATTTGGTTTCAAAATTGTCAATCCAAAATCCGGGCAATACCAAGCAAATTTGGGCTAAATTAAGAAACTACTGTCTAACTGAAACTACAAAAGCACTTTAATGTTTTTTTTCTTCTTCGAAACACATCAGAAATTTCTAATCGTATTTTAAGCATCCAGAAACCGTGCATGATTATCATGTTAAAAGTTGCTCAAAAAATTTCGTTTTAGTACGCAAAATAAAAAAAAATTAACTTAATAAGAGATTTTTTTAGTTGGCAAATAAAATGACTAAATCCGGAAAATTCGGGTTTTTTTATCAAAATCCGGACAACCGGGCTGGACGACTTGACCGGGCCCATTAAATTTTGTTTTATCAATTACCCGGTCAAGTCCGGGTAAAACTGGGCAATCCGGCTAGCTTTGGGTAAATAAGCTTAAAAAATGTTATAGTTGCCTTGATGCTGAAGCAAAAATGATAATTTTCGAAAATAGGTTTACTCCATGCCGGCTTATTGCGTTCTTTTTTTTCACCCCATACGGAAGGTGAACAATTACATCCAAGTATCCATTTTACTGGTGCCACGTGAAAAGTACACTTGCAGCAAAAATGGGCGCCAAAACTGCCTATAGAGAGATGGATGAACATCAGTAAGCCTTGATTGCTTTTGGCGCCTTCCTACTCTGGGTGATTCGAATGAAAAAAAAAATGGAAATTGGGTGCCATGACTTTTATTTGATACGAATAAAAACTAAAAATTAATTTTTAAATTCCACGAAAACATTTTCGAAATTATCTCTCCGTTGTGTTATTCTTCGCGTGAAGACGAACACAACAAAAAAAATCGCATGCAAATCGGATGATCCAGTGAAGAGTTTTGCGTGTTCGCACATTTCTGTATGGGCTGTCTCTCTCCCTGTTTTATATATATAGATCTCGGGAGAGAACAGCCTCGAGTCTACAGAAGAATGATGTTAGTTACTGAAAATCTCAGGACAGATCCGTTTCGAACCGACAGTTGAATTTGACAGTTGTTTTCCTTAGCTGTATTCTTGCTCTGAGAATGTCCTTTAATTTCAGCTGTTGAAAATACTGGACGAAATCGTTCCGACCACAGGAGAACAGATTAAGTGTGTATATATGAAATATTTCAAAATTGGCTTCTAAAATATGCTCGATTTTTCATTAGGATCGTAAATTTTGTTTTACTATAAATCATGTGAAAGTGTTTAAAAATTCTTTGGTATTATTTTATGCAATAAATCGAAAGAAAGAAAAAAACAAACATTTCAACACCAAAAACATATATTAATTGAATAAGCTTCACAAATGCTTTCTATTGGATTTTTTTTATTCATTTCATTTGTCCAATACATGTTTTTAATGTGTCGCCACAAATAGCCGTTCTTTGTTTTTTGCTATGTGTGTGGCACATAATTTTCATATGGGAATCAAATTGCGAAAATCTATATAGGATCACACATAGCCCCAATGTGCGATTTCGTTGAGTGTAGATTTGGTTTCAAAGAAATAAGAAGAATTTAATAACAAAAAAAAAGAAAACTCATATGAACGACAAATAAAAAAATAAAAAAGGTATGACAGTAAAACATGGTACCCAGTAAATATCTAAATGAAAATTAAGAAAATAAAAAAAAAACTAAAACGATAAAATAAAGAAAAATTGCAACAAACAACTGCTTCAAGAAATTATACGACAAAATGAAAAAAGAAAAAAAAACTGATGAAAAGAAAAAAAATACACAAATCACAAAAGACAACATCGCAAGTCCTAAAAATTTGTTACTAACAAACATGACGTAAATTAAATGAAAAGTATGAATATGAATAACAAAATTGACCAAAATGACTAAAACAAAGCAAAATTTAGGAAAATTACTAAAATGAGATGAATGATAAGATCTCAAAAACTAAGGATATGACATAAAAAAAATTACAACAACGAATCGCCAAAATGATAAAAATAAGGAACAAAAGCCATGCGCGACGAAAATGAAGAATGTGAAGAAATGAGAACTATTACAATAATGGAATGAATTAAAAGAATTTAAAAAAAAAGTGATAAAAATTAAAATTATCTTAAAAACAGCAAAAATCTCAAGAAAGCAGAAATAACACAAATGTCAAAAAAGAAAAAACAAAGACTTACAATAATGACGTTGACGACAGTCACATTAATTAAAAAATCTCAAAAATCACACAATTGGCTAGAATGATAAAAAAAATATAAAAATTAAAAAAAATGGCAAAACGACTAAAAAAAATGACAAAATTGACACATAACTATGACGCAAGCTTAACAATGACAACAATACATTAAAGGAAAAATAAATGACCCATTCCAGCGTGACGTCACAACGTTTGCAAAACAATTTTTTGATATATTGTATGTAAGTTTTACAGATCATATCGTACATTGTTAAAAATTGTACATTATGAGGTCAAAATTTAATTCTCTACAATTTGAAACCAAAAGTATTTGTATAGAATAAAAAGTTAACAAAATATAAGCAAAAGGAATCGTGACGTCACAACGCGCCTCTTTTTCCACTTTTCAGTTTTTTTTACAACGTCGCATTTTTCTGCTCTTCTATTTGATCAAATTTTATGAAAATTTCAGGAAAGTATCGATTCATTACAACCAACAAATCGCTGTTTTTGATTTTTTCAAATTTTGATATCAATTTATTTTAGAGCGATTCAGTTTCGTGACGTCACAACGCACCATTTTTTTTAAGCAGGGTTTTGCAAAGCGTTGTGACGTCACGAAATTTTATGGTTAGCTACATGAAATAAATCAAAGTATAATCTTAAAATGAATGCTTAGATTACTTAAAATGCTTAAAAACTTAAAAAATAATGTGATTTGGTGATGAAATCGATCCATTTATTCCCAAAAATTAAAAGGAATTAAATCTCAAAGGCCCATATAAGCAGATAAGGTTTGCAACACTGCTCACATCAATTTTATTCGAAGTTTTTTGTACGATCATGTGAATATTATTTAGGACAAAACTAAAACTAGGAAATATTTATTCGTAAAAGCGTTGAAATGTGTTTCTGAATCATTTTAATCTTTAATTGCAAAGGAAAGGAAAAATAAATGATAACTTCAAAGCCTTCGATCTTTTCGAAGATAGTTAATCGACACTAGAGTGCCTAAATCAGCCATCTAATGAAAATCTTATAAGTTGCAAGCTAAAATAGATCCTAGGCCTAACACAAAGTCCAGTGCCAAATTTGGGGATTGGCCCACGGAAATAGAGGGCACAATGAGCCTCAAATTTGTATGGAATTATGAGAAATTGGGTTTGGAAGGACATGAAAACCAAGTTATGCACCAATTTCTGAAGTCCCCATCGGCTGATTTGTTTTAATTATAGTCATTAACAAAACTTTCAATATGCCAAATAGTTTATCTCAAGATTCCATTTAGACAATGGTTTAGTTAAAAAGGTTTTTGAGTTTCAAAAATTAGCTTCTGATGGGTCAAATACAAAAAATACCTGAATGATCGGTAATCGACGGTAATTTTGAATGTTATAGTTGTTTTATGATAACTCTAATCGAAACGCGTTCCTCAGATGAAATATTGTCATAATCAAAGCTTTAAAATACTCAAATTAAAAGAAAAATTGGTTGATAAAGACCTAAATTATTGACGAAAAACGGTTTTTTTATCATGCCGAACAAAATCTACATAATTTCATACAAACTTCAGGTGCGTTGCGCAACCCCTTTCCTTAGAATAATCTGACCCAAATTTTGCATGAGACCTTGTACATATTTGAATTTATTTAATTTTGTAATTCAGTTCAAAGTCTCTTTTGTGAGATTTTATGTGAACACGGGGTTCGATTTGGATTTTCTAGAGACATTCTTTGAGGTGGAAATTTCAATAAGGGCAGTTTTTTATTAAAATAATTTAATAAATTTTATTAATTAAATTTCTATGAAAATCTTATGAATTTTTTAATAAAAAAAGTTAATTTATTAAGTTTACCATGTTCAAAGATTTTTTGAATCTCATCACATTTATTTCATAGAACTAATTTTGTTTGAACATAATGCCAGAAAGAAATAGAAGCTACTAGCGGTGTTTTCCATTCTAACATAGATATATGAAGAACTTGATCTTTTGCAAGATTTTTATTCAAATCACAGATAACTACCTGCTTTATGATTCACAAATATTTTTTTACAAAATCGATGAGGATTTCATTTGTTTATTCTTGAATCCAGCGGTTTTAAGCGCTGTTTTATATGTTTTATTAGAAATGATTAAAAACAACTGAGGTAATGCAAAAAAAAAATATTTTCTTTTAAAACTTGATAATGGATTTCGTTTATTGAAGCACATTGTTGTGTTGAACTTGTATTGAAGAAATACTATCATAGTGTTGAAGTAAAAAGTCTTGAACGTTTTCGAAAAAAGTAAATAAGTTTTCGTGACGTCACAACGCATTCTTTACCCGGGTACAACTCACAACCTGCTAAACCGATTTTCAATCTAAAAATTGCATTAAATTCCACTCAAAAAGTTTGAAGAAACCTCCAATTTTCGACAATATGAGAAATTTCAGTAAATCATAAATTTAAAAACAGTAGAATCTTCGTGACGTCACAACGCTTAAAAATAGATACCTTTATTTACGAATCTAGAGCGTAAACCTGCAGTGACTGTTGTTTATCTTATATCATGCTTAAAAGATGGCTTTTCTACCATCATTTTGCAATTTTTTTATTTGACATAGCTAGATTTTTGACAAAGTTATGTTATAAATAAAGAATATTTGCAAAAATCAATTGAATTTCATACTTAAATTTTTAAATTTCAACGTTAACATACTCAGTTCTTAAAAAAAGTAGCTGAAAAATCTTTTAATGGAAAATGACACTCAAGAAATAACCTTTCTAACGCTATATAATTTATTTTTGGATAATGAAAAAAAAAATCGGTTCTCCAGTTGAGGGGTGCTTGGAATGGGTCAAATAAATTAACGACGTTTTATTATGTTAAAAGTGACACTTAACCATCCTTATGCCATTCGTGTCGAACTGTAATAAATGACAAGATGGTCAAATTTGAGTTATACAAATAATAAATGACGAAAACAAAAAATGACCAAAATAAAAAAAACACAACTGACAAAACTCTCATAAATGATAAAAATACTAAAATGACTGAAACTTAAAAAAATCACATAAATGAAGAAAATACAAAAAAGGCTAAAATCCCAAAATTGACTAAAATTATGAAAAAGATAAATCCACAAAAGTAACATAAATCACAAAAATGTACATTTGCCAAAAAAAATTATTGATTTCAAGTATGAAGTATTCAGTGTAATAGTAATAAGTAATATGAAAAATGCCATAATAGCAATTTAAGTTTTAAAATACAAAAATATCGGGACTGGCAATGTATTATATGTATTATTGTACTATTATTAATGGTTAAATAAATCTTGATGACCTTTGGTTGTCATGTAGAATTGTTTGCTTATCCGAAGAGTTCCTATAATTTTCCCAATAACCCGTAGAAAATGCTGAAAATTCGTAGATTTCTTTTACGTTTTCCGAGATATTGACTATAGAAAAAAGCAGTTTTTCGAAAAAAAAGGGCAACAAATTTTAGAATGCCAGCCAATTCGGAGAAGGGTGGTCCGATTGGAGCAAAACTTAAATTTTTTCTTACTTACATTATAATAAGTCATCCTACTGATTCGGGCTAAATCGGAGAGGGTCGATGCATTTTCAAGGTCAGTTGATATGGAATTTTTTATTTTGTTAAGGGATTTCAACGCCACAGGAGGCATTCGTCTCTACATGGTATGGAATGATCCAACTAATGTTTCCACTCTTTCCAATTTAAAAAAAAAACTGATTCAGTCCATTGCCGATCTATTGAATCGTATCAAATCAGTTCAAAGCAACACCAATACAAAACCAATCGCAACTCATCATCGCTAACGAGCTGTGAAATGAAAACATTCCCCACCTTCTGGGGAAACCTTCCAGTTTCCTCGTTGAAGAAGAAAAAAGCACCCCAAAAGCTCACAAAGCTCTCGTTGAATCCTTTTTGTTTTCCTCTCTTGAGTTCCAACACAGTATAACCAAGGGTTACTCAGCAACGAGCGGGAGCATGCAAAAAATGAAAATTGAGAACCTAAATTTGACATTTTCCGACTTGTTTTGCATGTCCTTCCACGGTCGGTTAGAGGAAAGGAGTTCTCCGAAAGGGAACCGTTCCGAGATCAATCCGTCAGACGACAACATACAGACTGTGTCGAACAAACATGTCCTTGTGAGTGTGCGTTTTTTTTTTGTCCGTTGGTGTATGAGAGGTTTTTCTGCAGCAGTTCAGTTTGTCAAGGAAAATTGGAATTTTGCCTCCTAATTTTGAGTCGCAGGAGTAATTGAAATTTTCACTAACGTGAAGCGGAAATTTGGCCAACTTCCGGAAGGGAAACGATTGGGCCATACGTGTAGGAGGACCACACACGGTCGAAACGGGTGCCGCCGAAACGTTCGGGAAAGTGGACATTCGAGTGCGGAGTTGCCTATATTCAGGGGGTTTGTTGGCGAGCTAAGTGAAAATTCGAACGAGTGGAACATTGCTTTTGGGGGATGTTTTTTATGTGCGGGAAAACTGAAAATCCACTTGAAAAGTGATTAATTTGAAGGTGGATAAGTGAGTTTCTACTTCGTTTAGCTTGGTTTTTCTTCAGTGTGATTATGTAAGATACCAACAGGCGACAGTAATGTAAGTATGTAGATGATTATGACTCTATGACTTTTCGAACCATACTCAATTAAGTCAATGACTTTCCGAAGCTGGCGAGCATAAATCAAAACTCATCGTGACCAAGCGATTATGTCGAAGAAAGAATTAGTCAGATCGTTAGGTTTACGTGGGATTTTCTTTGTTTGGATTCATTCGCAATTTTTGTCCGAGTACTTCGTCCAGAAGACCACCCACTCCCCCCAAATGACATACACCCCCTTTACCAAGTTTCCACTTATTATGCGGTCTACATATGTTTTGTCTGGCTCCGAGGCAATGCGAAACCAAATCGCAAACCGAAACCCGTATCGTCCTGACATAATTCGGTCATGGGAAGACCAACAAATATGCAAATGTTGGCATCCTTGTTGCTGCCTTGTGGTACAATCTGAATGGTATGCAATAAGCTTGCGGGAAGAGAAATGGAACAAGTAGATTCCATTCAGCATACCATAGAAGCAGCAGCAACAGCAGCATTGAGTGTGAAGACTGTTAAGGTAGCTTAAACCTTTTACATTAAGGGGAAACATATACCTGGTAGGAGGACAGCACGGCGATAAAATCGATTTTCGCGACCCACCAGTACGATGCCAGGTCAGGAAAGGATATCGATGTCGCTTGGTCCGCGATTTGTGGAAACAACGATAATATTCATGCGGTGGGTGGACGATGGTGATGGATTAAAAATAGCTGAAGTGAAATTCAGTTCCTCGATCATTGAACTTCACATCGAACCGGAGAGGATTGTTGGAAATGTCATAAAATAATGCTTAGGTAGAATTGGTGACAGTTTTCAAAATTGATAGATAAAGCTATTTCTAACTTAATAATCATTTGAATATTCCATTTTAGTGTTTTGTGAAATGCTTAAGGATTAAACAAGGCGCAGCATTGGTTATAAATACATTTAGCGTATTTGTTTCTATCCTGGTGACTCACCAGTTGTGCACTAAGTGCTGTCAAAATGACAACTGGTTGGTCACCAGATGAAAACGAAGACGTTCATAGGCACAAAAAGTACTGTTTCTTTGTGGAATATTTCAGCACTTTAAAAGGAAACAGCATTTTTATGCATGTGTTTCAGTAACTGGTTTGGCAAATATTTACCGCGTCCCTATCACCCCTAGTTCTGATGCGATAAGGCGTGTGGAAATTTTAAAATTGATCAGCTTTAAGTAAAATCAACCTGTGATAACTGGTAAACTATTTAACCCACATAAAAACTGAAAACAGATTTTGAATCTTTTGAAAATATGATTATCCTTTTCATTCAGTCAAGAATTGTTGGATTTGTTGAATTATGCTTTTAAAAATAATAAAAATTCCATTTGTTAAATTTTTTTTTTTAATTTAGTTGAAATTCCCGTTATTAAACAGATTTTGGTTAGATTAACAAAAATAAATCTATTAATGCAAATTGTACTCCATGTTTTCATGACACTTGATAAAATGTCAGTATCTTTTTATGAGTTTTAGAATGAAATTAATTAAATATATGTACCTAGCATAACAAAAAATATTCGGATGACGCGCCAACATCAATGTTTCGAGAAAAACGCGATCAAAGTTTGACATCTCCATTCTCCATAAGCTCTCAGCAAAAATTTTATTTTGTTTTCATTATTTCTCGAAAACCAATTATCCTTCAGTTATCGTTGTACCATCAACATGTAGGTCCTCCGGACGTACTTTATCACCCATGCTAATAACTCCATTTGTTTACATTTGGCGCATTCGCCCTATTCAAAATTCACTACCGATTTTTTTTGACGAATTGCAAAAATAATCATCAAAAGAGTTTTCGAAGCCTAAAATACGATTTAAAATCTGTTTATGAAATTTGATAATTTTTTTTTTATTTTCAACATTTTAATTGTTGAGTAGTTTCTGTGTTCTGGCAAAATGTGCCCGAATATTCCGGATTTTTGGTCGTCAACTTAGAAATGAAATGCCCGGATTTACGTGCTGAAAAAGGGCCAACCTTAGTCATGATGGTTATAAGTTAACTTAGAATTAGAATAAGATGAACAGAAATTCTAATACAACGCTAAATGTTTTTCTTCGCTTTTTTATTAAAATCAAAGATTAATCTTTCCTAAAAATTAACTTATTTACTAACAGAACATCATAATCTTATTGTTTTACTATACTGTTTCCTTGAGTAGAGTTTAGCTCCTTGCCAAAATATATGTTTCACTACTCGAGTAGAGTTCAGCTCAATGCTAAGTAAGTATATATTGTAATTTGAAGTGAATGTCAAGCGAAAATTCAAACATCTTGAGAAGAGTTATGTTTCCCTACCAAGATGAATGTTTGAAACTTTAAGTAGAGTTTAGCTCCTTGCCAAGGATATTTCGCTGATCTAAACAGATAATCAAACATCTTGAGTAGAGTTAAACTCTATGCCAAGATTGATGTTTCAAAACCTTAAGTAGAGTCAAGCTCATTACCAGAGATATATGGTTTATGATACTAGACTTTAAAACTGAAATGATTGTTCAACACTGAGAAGTTTTTGAGATGTTTCAAAAACAAACATGTCGATAAATAAAATAAAACATGAAAATTCATTAACATCTGTCGATGTTTTTAATCCTGGAAAACATTTCTAGCGTAACATTTAAAAAGGGCGAAACTGCCAAATGTAAACAAATCGAGTTAACGATCAATCCGGATGCACGCGGTTGCACTTTACCTATCAAACGCGGTTTCATCTTAAAATTACTTATAAACTTTCAAAAAATTGATAACAATTCAATTGGGCGAAACTTCCTGTTGATGCATTTTCGTTGGAACGTGAAGTTACGCATATTCCAAAATGGAGTGAATTTTTCTATTCGTGTAGAGCCAAACGGCGTAACACTGAGTTGACCGTGTGTGACAAAACGGCCTAATTAGTTTTTGCGTGTAGGATGAATGGGCGAAACTTCAAAACCAAAACAAAAACGACCGATCTATTGGGCGAAACTTGCAGACGTAACTGAAATCGAAAACCAATAATAGGGCGTAACTCGAAAATCTCTGAAATTACGTGAAAAAAGTTAAGTTCTTGATACCATCGAACAATGAGTGAATATAATGCACATTTCTTGATTTTGTTGAACAAAAAGTGGTCGATTTTATAAATAGGATTTGAATAGGTGTTCCGAATTTTCAAACGCGTTTTTCTCGTTTCGAGCTAACTGCTAGTTTTCGCCCTTTTTAAATGTTACACTAGATTTCTTGAACGAATTTAAGAAAAAAGGCCGGAGATTCAGTGAAAACCTGCTGGTTTTAAAATAAATCACGGTGAGACCGAGAAGTTATAAATATAACTGTCAGAATGAAATGGAGTTACAGATTTTACAAAACATCAGAGAAGGAGATTGGTGACATAGTACACAGCCTAAAAAATTTCTAAAAGTATACGCAATCTAAACACAAGTGATCTACTTTTTCATCAGTGTAATTCAAAAATGATGTAATTTTAAACCCCTTTTCTTCTATTTTCGAATCGTTGGTATAATCTTAATTTGTATAATGTACCTACGTTTACAATGCCGTAAACTAAAAAAAATATTCTCTCAATATAAAAATTACATCGAAAACAATGTAAAACATGGCAGATCCATTGTTTTTCTTTTATTTCACGGCTTAAGTTAATTCGAAGAGATGGTTTATTGTGCAAAAAGAAAAAAATATCGCTTTTGCAGTAAATATTGTATTCATCCCGGAAAAAATTCTTTCCAGAATTGAATAAAAAGAAAATAGGTTGGATAGTTGAAATAAAAAAAAAGTAGGACTGAAAATTCTCTATCTATATCGCCATCTATAATGCATACTATGAACTACGCTTTTTCCAAATCAAGGCTGCTGTTGATTATTTTTCTGATCTGTTCTCAAAATTTTTAATTTGATCGAAGTTATGGCTAATTTATTAGAATGGCTAATTTATTAGATTGGCAGATTGGTGCTTCGGCAGAAAAACAACATATTTGACTTGTTATCACACCATCTCCGTTTTCGAGTTATTGCACCTTTCCAAATCCAACCAAACCAGAGTATCAACTTTGTAGGACCTATGGAAGTGTTATCCAGGGAAAAAGGTCGAATTTGGAGGCAGCCTTTTTTTGTCCATTTATTTCATTCATTCTGTCAAAAGTTATGTTATACTGACTGATTTGCAGCTTCTCACAGATCGTCAGCCACCTTAAGTGCTAGACATCACATTTTTTCAATTTTTTCTCCTTGTTTATCTCCCGAACATCCCAGACGAGACTTGTCAACGATTAATTTTTGCCTGGTGTCCGCTAAAGAGTTCTTTTTGCTGTCCGTTGCGTAATTTTTCAAAATATCTTCCCGCTAGCTGTTCCAATATTTTACGCACGATTTGACCACCGTATTTTGTTTATTTTAACGGCGAGTAGCTTTTTTAACCTTGCAGAAATGAAGTCAGGCCTGTTTATAAGTCATCTAGAATTTTTTTTTGTCACTTCTCTAATAGAAATTTTTTTGTTTGCGCTTGAGAAAATTTTCAACATTCCCTAACCTTCATGGAATCATTCATCTTCACTTCATAATTAGTGAAATTTGGAATGAATAAACTCACCATTAGATCCTTTAGGATTCCACCATATGAATTTTGCTCGAATAGTTGAATTCTAGCTGTCTGGGTCTCACACAATGAATCTCCTGAAATTTCCGCGAGAATGCCCAAAAAATTTAGTCAATGACCCTCTGTTTTGGACGATATCTCCAAAAACCACTTGACAGAACGTCACAGAACTTTGCACATGTAAACAATGCACTAGTAAGTAGCTTCACTGAAAATTGCATAAATTTCCATTCATGCATGCGGAATTTATTCACAAAACAAAGTGTTGCATTTTATTCGTGTATTCGTTCGTGTATTACTATGATGTTCCGGAAGGATTCAAGAATGATGCTAACGCTGATCGGCAAAACATCCGCCCTGCTCGGGATCACCGGAAACAACCACAATTCCATTTGCCCGTGATAGTGGGTGTTTTTTTGTATGCAAAGTGTAGGAAATATATGTTAAACAAAATGACTCATGTGGCGTATTTATTCATAAATAGACACCACGAAAAGTCTGATTAAATATTGAAATAAATTTTTAATATTAGCGGTAATATATTTTGAAACTTACATCCTTGTATTTTTACACGATGGTTTATGTCATCCGATTTCGTGCATTATTTTCGATCTAAATTCACGAAGGCCTCAAAAATTACATTGGTGAAAAAAAATACACCATGATAGAATTTTATTAAATAGATGTTGCGTTTTCTTGCATCGTTTTCGATCTAAAATCACACGAATTTTTTCTGCTGTGTAGTGGGGCTTCGGTTTTCCAGAGCCCAAGGCATAATTAAACTTGTTGATAAAGATTGTACAAGGTTTATGTTGATACTTACATTTATTCCGGAGAAACTCCCGGACCCCGTTTCCTCGCGAACCACGCTACATTCGAACCAAAACCGATTGTTTTGGTTTCATTCTCTTTCGTCAATTCGCATATTGAGAACAATAGCGGTTGACAGTTAATGATGGTCAATGATGATGACAAACAATATAAATGTTGTCATCATGCACGCTAAACTCAGCCAACACAGCAAGTGGTTATGAGTTACCCTGCAGTGTTGGCAGTTTATTCTGGGTGGTTAGCCCAGAATATGATAGAAATTAAGGAATGATTCTGAGTTGAGAATCACCTAGGTTAAGCGACAAGATTGTTATCGCTATAGGTCTAAGTTTAGCTTATAAGACTTGACGAACAGAAATGAATAAATGGTATCTCATTTCCAAACCAATTCCCTGTTGCTAAATCATTGAATTCAACAGTTTAAAAAGCCAGTAGCGTCAGGAAAAGATTTAGAATCAGCAAAGATCTAACATCTTGGTTTGGTGTATGGAAGAAAATGTGAAAGCTACTAAGATTTTTGCATTCAGGGGGGTATGTGACATCCCGAATTGAGTTACCTCTAACGTCTTGAGGTTCTCTGAGTTAAGTGTGTTGAAGAACAGAAGGAAGATGAACGTGTTTTCAATAAAGTGAAATCGTTTACAATAGTGATTTTTGTGAAATATTACAGATATGTAAGTGTGTGTAATGCAAAATTGAGTGACAATCTGTCAGGTGTCAACTTATTTATAAAGTTTTTTGGGGAGGATCGTGAAAAATTCAGGAAAGTCCCAGTTGGAAAATCAAAAAAAAAATTAAATAAAAATAAAAATAATGGAAATCAACTATTCAACCAAGTTTGTCCTCGTCGCGATCGGATGTGTTTTCTCCCTCGATATTGTGACAAAAGGCAATGATTAGTTTTTTTCTATAGTGGTGATAAATAACCGTAGTGCTCGCGATGAGCACATCGCCCGGGGACTATCCCGGTAGAACTGTTCCGGAATGGTTGGACCACGAGAATGTACACGGCCGTTTATACTACCTGACCCTGAAAGCTGGAAACGGATACGAGCTATCAAAAAATCCCTTTGTGATCTCGCGATTTATTGCAGATCATGTAGGGACCATTGAAGGAGAATTTATAGAACACAGGAATAACTGGTACGTGCTGAAGATCAGAAATAAAGATCAGATTAGATTGCTTGCCAAGTTAACTCAACTCGGAAACGGCACCCCAATTTCGGTTGGCCGTCATCCTCAATTAAACCAAAGGAAATTTGTCGTTACATGTAGAGACGTAGAAGGCATGTCAGATGAGGAACTTTTAAAAGAACTAACTCCGCAAAAATCATTAATGTACATCTACTTTAGTTCTTACTATTAACAGTACAGTTGTTCCTGAATTTTTAAACTTTGGCTTTTTGAGAGTCGGTACCCGTCCGTATTATTCCCAGCCTCTTCTTTGTCGCCAATGTTTGAAGTATGGACATCCGAAAATAAAATGTCAGCAACAGACACGAGCATGCAAAAATTGTTCGAAATCGCACGAGAATGAAGAAGACAATTGTACATCTCCCAGTTATTGCCACAATTGTTCAGGAAAGCATGGACCCATCGATAGATGCTGTCCTTTGTGGATAGCACAAACAGCAGCGCTGAAGATAAGTACCGATCAAAATTTACCAATAGCAACAGCACGAAGAATGGTTCAGACTAACAGCAGCAGCACGAGCTACGCGAACGTAGCGAAACAGAATACCACTCAACAGCATAATCAAAAAACACGAAACGAAAATTTCCCACCGCAACAACCGAACCAACAGCAGCAGCAGCAACAACAACAACAACAACAACAAGTAAACCAACAGCAGACCAGCCAACAGAAACGCACGAGATTGGATAACAATACACCACCTCAACGACCGTCAGCCGAAGCACCAAAGCAGAAACAAAGTTTGGATCTCGAATCACCCCCCAGGAAACGAAACCCCGTCTTAGCTCAGACCTCACCTCCCGCGCCTTCAAACCGTGAAGGAGCGAGTGATGCTGAGGTATATACTGCGCCCATGGTTGGTCCGCACTTCTCAAATCAGACAGTGCGCTGTGTAAATCGCACCGTTATCTTCTACGATTTTTAGAGCACCACACTTCATTCCGAAATGCTCTACACTCGTTTCCGAGTACAGCCGAAGCCAAGTGCCGAGCAAAACCGGTGCCCCAATAGCAACACTACTGTGTGAGCAGGAGAAATCCCGAAACACACAACTGAAGTTCATTTTTTTCCTTCTCTTCCTACCACAGTAGGCAAACAAACAGCACGAAACGATATTGCTTCTTCTTCTTCCTTTTCTTGTTGGGAAAGAACCAAGCCTACTGAGATGCTTTAGCGCTGCTCCCCTACACTTAATGTGATGATTTTTTTCTCTTGCTCTCACCCTGGCGAAGCGTTCTCTGCTCTTTGATTGGGTGTACGCCCGCCGTCTTAACAGAGCAGGGCAAGTGTTTCAGAACGAAAAGTTCACTGAGTGGCATTTTTCAAGCCGCTCGGGGAGAAATGGACAACCATGACCGCGCCAAATTCTATTCCTCCAGGAGGAGCTCGATCAACACGAAGTCGATCACGCATCGACACAAATAAGTGATCTTGTCTTCCTACCCTTTCCTACTTCCCATTTCCTTTCCCTCCTTCAATAATTATTAAGTGGAACTCCCCGGCACAAAAATACTTTTATGAGTAAAATGCCTTAAAACATAGATTTACTAAAAAGATAAAAAAAACTTTTCAACCAAAGTTCATATGGTAATTTGTTAAAGGAGTCCTAGAAGGGTTAAGGAAGAGCTAAAATTAGAATAATAGTGAAGATGATTGATTCCATGAAGGGGAGTGGTCAGAAGTTTTATCAAGCGCTATCCGAAAATTTCAAAGGATAAGTGATAAAAATGGTAAATTATTCTGACCGGTCCATCTAGCTGACTCATAAACAGGCCTGGCTTCATTTTTAGAAGGTAAAAAAGCTGAGCACCGGTTAAATAAACAAAATACGGTGATCAGATCGTGCGCTAAATTTTTGGACCGCTCGCTAGTGGGAAAATTTTTTGAAAGAGAAAATAAATTTTTGGCTAAATAACTCCTACTGTTTATTTTTAAAAAGTTGAAAACCAGATCTCGACGTTTCATGCATTTTTAAATCATTTGGCATCAAATTAAAACATCGATTTTCCGGATTTCCGTTGATCCCCCGTTACGTGGTTTTTGAAATTTTTGAGTCGATTTTTGACAAAAAAAATTTTTAGTTCACACCAGGTTTCGACCTTACGTGCATTTTTAAGTCATTTGGTATTAAAATTACAATTTCGATTTTTCCGATATCCTTTGGTCCCCCCCCCCCCTTCGGTGATATTTGAGGGTAAAAAAATCGAAACTTTGTGTGCTTTGAAACACCATGATCATGAAATTTTTCAAATACATTCATTGCCACCCTACTACAGGCGTTTTGAGATTCGATAAAATTTGCAATCCGACACACTTTGTTACATACACTGAACCTCAAAAATACCCAAACTTGAGAACTTTCCCCGCCAACCCGAATGAAACTCCCTCCCTACAGGTTTGGCTATTGGAGGCATAACCCAAAGTTAAGCTTTTAAAGGAGAACTCATCCCCCAAAATCTGATACCGCAATAAAATGGAAATCAAAATAAAAAAAAAAAGACTGCAGGTACGGGAATCACACCCATACCTGCAATGGCTCTGCGATTACCATTTCAGGATGCTAACCGCTCGACCACAGGAGAGTTGTTGAGAGAGGCAGCTGCATCACCGTATATGCGAGACTTTCTGCGAATGAAGCGGGAATAAAAGTTATCCCCAAAAAAAAACAGTTCTTCGCTTTGAACTTACCCCCCAAACCTAAATCTGCCACGATGGAGGTAACAGAATCAGATGCGCTTACAACAAAAACCCCCCCAAAAAAAACAGTTCTCCGCTTGAAGGACAAGTTTGGCGTATTGGCAAGCTGTGATTTTTTCGCAAACTTAAGTTGTCAATCTAGAACTTAGGTTTGGCGGGTGGCAGTTCTCAAGTTTGGGTATTTTCGATTTTCAGACAAAACATTAGGGTGGCAGCGAAGAGGATTATGACGAACTTCGAAAACAAACCATATACATTTTATAGATTGCCCAAAATATGCAATTGAACAAAATTTAAGCCTCATCGGGCTATATTTAAGAGTGCATAAAAGCGTTCAAAATTTTGATTTTTTTACCTTAAATATCACCTCAGAATGATTAAAATAACAAAGATGGAATGTTTTGTAAGTTTTTGGCATTTTTGTCCTTTCTGGCTTAAAATTTAAATTTATCTCAATTTCGCTACTTTTTACATTTTTGTCAATTTTGTCCATTTATCTTTTACATAATTTTTGTCATTTTTGTCAATCTTATCATTTTTCTAAATTTTTGACATTTTTGTCATCTTTCATCATTTTTTATAATTTTTGTCATTTTTTTCATTTTTTTAATATTTGTCATTTTTGTCACTCGTAAAAACATGATGAGAAAGAATTAAATGAGAAAAAAGAAATTTTTGGAATTTTTTGTCAATTTATCCTTTTGTCTTCTTATTTCATTTTGTCTCATTTTCACTATTTTTCAAATGTTTGTCATTTTTGTAATTTTGTCCCTTTTTATTATTTTTATGATTTTTGTTATTTTTTCACTTCTGTATATTTGGCCATTTTCGATATTTTGCCATTTGTAGATATTCATTTTTCCTGATCAGGAAATATCAAAATTATTATTCAAACGTATCTTTGCTTATCTTATTTTGATCTACCTTTGCTAACAAAATATTCGTTTTTGTCATTTCGAAAAAAAAAATTGTATCTCCTAACAGTACAGATAGGATCATCGATATAAATGAATTAGAATTTTACTTGAATACGGAATTTTGATATTGTACATACGTTAATTAAAAGCTAGACAATAAATACAAATGACAAAAAAAACAGTAGTTTATTCTGCCTACATTTGCCTGCTTCGAAAGCTTTTATTGGAGATTATTATTATTCAATGCATTAGGCGTGGTTCTGTAGTAGCGTGCGCGCTTCTAAACCGGAAAGTCGAGGTTCGAATCTCCTAGCAAATCTAATCAAGAATTGTACAAGTTTAAAAAATACATAAAAGTTTGAATACAAAGCAGGAGGTAGTTCAACATTACATACAAGTAATAAGGTAGTACAAAACAAACATTGCATGAAAGCTTGTTAACATTCTACGGCAATTAAATTATATCACATTTTGATAGGAAAAATTTAATATCATAATATCTCATCTTGATAGAATTTGTGTTTCTCTTGTGATCGGGTATGTGTGCCATTTTTATTCATTCCTATCAGTTTTGTCGATTTCTTCATTTAAGTTTTGCTGATTTGTGCTATTTTTGTCGTTATTGCTATGTAATTTTTGTGTATTTTGGCACCGATACTCGGTATTATCTGACAATTTAATTAAATTTTTTGGGGTTTATAATTATTTTTTGGACATAACATTTTCAAAGGTGATGGGAGATATTAGAGAAACATGAGATATCAAAGAATGGAAGAACATAAGCCGTTACGGTCACCGTGGTGTAATTGGCTAACATGTCGTTGTACTAAAGCAGAAATTACGGGTTCAAGTCCTGCCGGTCAGTCGTTGTATCTTTTTAGAAAAATTTATGATATTTACGGTTTGTGTTCTTTCTTTGATATCTCATGTTTCTCTTATACTTTCCATCACTTTCGAAAATTTGATTAGTTGTGGTTTATTTTCCTCCCTAATTAAAGTCAAACTGAGTTGAAATTTCTGTTTTTGGGCCACTTATTAAATTCAAATGGTTCATATTTGAAATTCGACATAACCATTTTGACTGTCACATGTATTAAAGTTCTCTTAGTTTCGTAGTTGAATTGTGGTTTAATGCGTTTGATGGGACTTATCATGAACATTTGAGACTTTTCCCAACAAGGCACAAAAAGTAATATCTTTTGAAATATAACGTCATGCCCGATGAACGACACGTTATGCTGTAATTTTGTATACTACGGTTTCACCATTGTGGTTGAGATTCTCTTTACAAAACGTAATGCATTTCCTTCGCATCCGGTCCATTTCCTCCACCATCCAAAGGAATGAAGGAGGGATGGAAAAAACCGGAAAATGGTGAATGTATTATTTCCGTGTCTTTCCTTCCGGGGGCCAATATGCATAGCACATTTCCCGGAGGAAGCCCCGGGGATAAATGCTGCAGGTCATTAATTATCGTGTGTAAGCCCCGATTGTTGATGGGAACACGGGGTAACACTTGAAGTTGTTCGCATTCGAAGCCCTCGTTGGAGCACGAGTTTTTTGCATAAGATTTGTGTTTTTAGCACATAACATTTAAATATGAGATTTTCAACTAAACAATATTGAAATGGACTTTTTCACAAAGCATTATTTAAAACTTATGAATGTAATTCGTAAGAAAGCACTTTCATTACAAATTGAATTAAGCTATCATTTCTTGTATTCTTCTCCTGAACCAATCATTTCAATTGAGAATGAAAACAAAACTGTCAGTCACTCGGCAAAAGGGAAGACAAGTTCATTGCTATAAGAGAAAATAACTAACAGACAGCTTTTCCGACAGCTCAGCTTCGCGAAACAGAACATGACAACAAAGCCAATATCAACGGAAGCATAAAATATTTGCAACTTTATTTATCTCGCCGGGCACTTAGCGGTATACCTTTCACCTTTTTCTCGTTTGTGTAGTTTCGTCGAAGGATTCTAAAAACAAAAAAAAAACTCAATAAACTGTGTTAATAAAAGTCCTACATTTTTCGTAACTTTCCAAATCCAAGCTAAATTCCCAAACAATGTTTACTCCGTCTCATCGAAATTACAATTTCAGAACTTCCACCCACCCGATTTAATCCCAAAAGCCAACAGTCGTTCTATACCAATAATATCGGAAACGAAAAGACCCCTGCCCTGTCCTGGTTAATCCAGCACTCGAAAATGAGGGAGCAAAAAGTTCATCCACCACACCAAATGTTCCTAATTTCTTCTACACTTTTCAAAGCCCAGTCCGTTCGGTCGGTATTCCGGCCTTGACTTCCGGTTCGCTCGATATTGGCTTCGATGCTGATGCTCTAAGGGAACTGGGGTAAAATGCACTATAAACAGATTAACTGTGTTTGATAATTACCAATTTCGAAACGATAAAATTAAAGACTAGAGATAACAATTTTAATGGTTAGACAATGGTAATCCATATGACGGAGTATACAATAAGCAATGCATCGGTAGGTCTAATGTTCTAAAATATTATAAAACAATGCAAAACAATTTCGTTTTAAATGCATAAATAAAAAAAAATTAAAAAACAATTTTGTTTTTTTTTGTGTTTGATTGGCCAAATAAAGTGAATAAATCCGGTCAAAATCCGAGCTTTTTTCATTACCCAGCTGAAAGTGATTAAATCTGAATGTGCCAACATTAGGTACTGTTTCGAGAAAAACGCATTCAAAGTTTGACAGCTTCATAAGGCGCCAGCAAAAGTTTTTTTTTTTTTCAAAAATCAAATGTCCTTTAATTAACGTTGTGTAATCAAAATGTAGGTCTCCAAACGTATTTCATCACCCAGCCGATAACTCCATTTATTTACATTTAACAAATTTGTCCTATTCAAAATTCACTACCTATATGTCATTTTTAATTTTTGAAAAAGAATTTTCCATGCAACCAAAAGTTGCGTTCTTACTTGAAGATGGAACTCCGAAGTTTACATTTGGCTGAACAAATGTTTTACGGGAGCTTCAGGTGCCTCATGTCACGTAATCGCCTTTTGAAAGGTTAAAATATCGATAAAGGAACTTCTAAGCGCTATTAAAGCAACTTCTTTTAAGAAGGTCGGTTGCGTCCGCTAAGTACTTTCTAACGAACCTTTACGATACTCCTTGGTGTTTTAAAGAACCTCTAGGCGTAAGTAGCTTTTGTAATCAAAACCTTATAATTAAAATCAATAAGATAGACCATGATAGACCGGCAACCTAGCAATTTGTCATCTGGTTGTCAGAGCAATCTGTCAACCGGATTTTATTTTCGCCGCGTAGCAGTTTTTTGACATTCTCTTAGAAGCTGAATAGCATTCTCTTCAGCCACTTAGACGAACTTCAAAGTGGCTTTAAGAAAATAAATTTTAGGCTGATTAGCATTCTCTGCAGACAGAAACGAGAGCTGAATAAGCTTCTATGAAACCTTTTAAGGGAATTCTGGTTACATGGGTTATAGCTTCCAGGGTATGAGTCTGCAGAATTTTTCGCATAAGAAAAATACCAAAATATAATTTTACGTCCGAATAGACATTTATGGGCATCTGCTGGACATTCTTGACAACTGAATGAAAAATTAAACTATTTCGTAAACTTAACGGAAAGTTTAAGTCAAAAAATAGCTGATTATGGACTGTATTCGAAAAAAATGCATCACATTCAGTTATGGATAATTTTTGAGCAGATCGATGGAAATCGATAAAATTTTCAGTGACACTATCTAGTAACGTAATGTTTACACGTGCAATTTTTTGTGGGTCTAGTAAAAAACAACTTTACCCACAAAAGATAACGTTTATGAATAAGTATATTGACTAAAGGGCAACATATGCGTCATCTATATTGCACAGTATGAACTACCGTTTTTCTAAATCAAGGCTGTTTTTGTTGACATTCTTAATTTCCTGTAGCTTGGCCTTCAAAATAACTCAAAATTTTCTATTTTATCGATGTTATGACAAGTTTAGCAGATTGTCCACCTTCTGCAAGAAAACAACTTTATTAATTTTTTATCACGCCATCAGAGTTTACGCTCGATGGCAAGATTCCAGATCCAATCAAAACAGAGTGTTAACTTTGAGAAACCTTTGAAAGTGCTATGCGAGAAAACGGCCATTTTTGCAGGCATTTTTTGGCATTTATGGCCGTTAATTGAGCCAATCGTTATGAACCACTTATCGATTTGCAACTTCCACGGATTGGCAGCCAAATTTCATACTGGATGTTTTTTTTTAAATTTTCTTCTCGTTCTTCTCCGGAAGAACGTTGGACCGCTTTTTGTTATCATTAAGTCGCGATGTTCGGTCTGTTTTCTTTTGTTGGGCAAATCAGACAGAAAAATTGACCTGCTTTACCACTTCTCCAATTGAAAGGTTCAGTTGGCACTTTGTTAAACCCCTCACTTCCCATACCTTCTTGGGATGAATCCTTCTTACTTTAATCCAATTTTTTTTTTCTCACTGTTAGATCCTCTACGACTTCTAAAACGATTTACCACATGATTTTTGGTCACATTGTTGATTTCCAGCTGTTTTGGGGTCTCTCAATGGGACTTTTGAAGGTTTTTCAAGATCATATCCAAAAATGTTGGTCAATAAATTTATCCATTTTACGCTATCTCAAAAACTACTTGACAGATCGCCACAAAAATTTGCTCATTTGTTAACATTACATTACAAGGTGGTATCACTGAAAATTTCATCAATATCTATTCTTCCGTTCAAAAGTTATTCACAAATGAAAGTGTTGCATTTTTTTCGAAAACAGTCCTTAGTACGTGTTTTACTGGCAAGAGAAATCAATATCAATATATTTTCCTGAATTAAGATTTTAAATTAAAGTAGGAAAAGTTGGAGTGTTAAAAATTTGAAATCAATAAGCTTAAAAATAAAATATTAACAATTCTGAGACATAAAACAAATATTGGTCACTGAAACTTAGTTAAAAATTTCGGCCTGTGATTAAAATAGCTTTCAGCCTTGTTGGTTTTTTCAATGTCCTTTTATCGAAAATTTCGCTTATGGAGCAAAATAACCACAAGAAAAAATAACCAGATAATCTCTATCATGATGTTCTGTTCCAATAGATGAATATTTTCATTTTAACATCTTTGTTGGTCTTACGTTGAATATTTTTGAATATTAAGCCAAAATCTAAGGTAAATATGTAAGTTCTTTAATTTGAAAAACCAAGTCAAACAATTAATAGCTGTAATTAATGAATTCGTGATTCATTGCATCAATTCCAATTCGAAAATTCAGTTATAAGATTCGGTTTTCAATGTTTCACGTAACTGGCTTCGGCTTCCTAAGTACGCATTTATGTTTAAAAATTATTTTTTATTATATATGACAAATTAAAATAAATTTTTTAGAGCTGATACAAATGGTTCGTTTACTGGAACCTAATTTTGCGCAGCTGAGATACTTATTCCTCGCATTTCAAAAGATCGATAGCAATAATACCAATTTTAAAATCAACCAAAAATCTGTACACTTTTTTCTCCTCAAATTCATAAATATTTGTCTTAAAATAACAAAATGGGTAGAATTTAGAACTGCGCAGAATTAGGACCAGTCACTAGACTGAGTAGATTCGGGGTCATTTTTAAATTTATCAAACCTTGGGGTCTAAAAAGCTTTGTTTTGGTTCAAAACTCATCCATGGTTTTTTGCAGAATTTTTAAGTAACGTTTACATGAGTAAATTTGAACTTTTAGGTTTGTTTGGGAAAATTGAATATTCTGTACTGAAAAATCAACATCATTTTGGTATCTTCTGTGGAACCGAGCCTGCAAATAGTTTTTGTGTAAGTTAATAAATTTTTCTGCTGAACAACTTTGTCGAAAATCTCAACTTTGTACCTTGTAAGGTAAAAAGTTATTAGCTGTTTAACAGGGGTATGTTTTTTGGCATTGATAAACAATAAACTCAATTGACATCACAACAAAATGATGTTGATTTTTCAGTACAAAAAATTCAATTCAAAATTCAAAACTCAAAAAGTTCAAATTTACTCATGTAAAAGTTACTTAAAAACTCTGCAAAAAAAATCATGGATAAGGTTTGAACCAAAACAAAGCTTTTTAGACCCTAGGGGTTGAGAAATTCAAAAATGACCGCAAATCGATTCAGTAAACCGTAATTTAAAAATACTATCAAACTTGTAAATTCTGGATTATTAATTCTAAGTTTAAGTTAATTAAATGTTTGCATTTTTAACAGCTAAATTTTTTTGAAACATATAATATATGGAGATTTATTGAATTCCTACCCAGTATTTTTATTTTCTTCAATTCAAATAAATAAAAGGATTGAAGCCGCTATTTTTTTATTTATGAATCGTTAATGCTGAAAATAGTTTTCAAAATAATTGGCTGACACGCGGCTAGCGAGCCGCTGGTTTCCGACCACTAATCTAGACGAATAAAACAAAACTGATCAGTGAAGGCAATGTATTGTTTGACTACAGCGTACATCGTACAGTATTTCTATCATAAAACCTCATTCATTTATTGGATTTTTTTTTCAAATTTGTCATTCCATTAAAATGTTAAATTATGAAATAGAATCAGAGAATTTATTTGAAAGCTCAGAAATGGGAGCAAATACAAAACTGATAATTATTCGCTCGTGATTCTAAGCATTATAATAGGCAAAGTTAAGATAAGAAAAAAAATCCACTACATTTCATTAAATTTCTGCAATGCACAGTAGATAAATGGTCAACGAATTCAAATTGAAAGTAATTAAACAAAAGTTATTTGGTGAAATTTGGCCCAGGTCTATGCGACCCGAACTGTATCTTCTTGAGGCAATATCTCAGGAAAGGTTGAAGCTAGATACATGAAATTTTCTGACTTTTCCTAAAATGCTATACAGTTTCTTAAGGTTTTTTGAATATGGTCACCAGAGTCACCCATAAAAAAGACGATTAGCCGGTTAGCGTTAGGGTTTTATAGACCCGGATTCCTGTTTGGATATAAAATGAAATCTATGATATAGGAAACTAAAAACTTTTTGTTTATATGAATCTTTTAATTAGTCAAAATTTATCTAACATAGTGAAATTTCACTATTCGAACCAGTGTGATCACGATCTATGTTTAAAAACGTTAAGAAACGAACTGTCGTTTCTGATTGATGGGCTTTTCTCCTTCTTAAAAGTTTCTTATCCTTAGCACCTTTTGATGTTGGAGCATTTCGCCCCACTGGCCCGAACCATTTATCGACGATTTGCTTTTTCGGTAAATCCCAAATGATTAAACCGAGGAGCCACAGACACAAACATTATACCTACACCGAGAGTCCCATTCACAGAACATTATATCACGCTGTCGATTGAGCTACTGATTGATAGTGCTGGGGATCGATTTTCTGCCGAAATTGGCGGATGGGCAATTGAGAGAAAGGTCCTGGAAGAGTCCCGTGGGATGAGTATTGGGGAAATGAAGACATGTTTTATGTGTGACAACCATGTGGATGAACGAGGAGAAGACTATGGAACCAGTCCATGGACACCATTAACGTCCTGTCGGGAAGTTATTTGGAAACAGATTTAGCTTTGAGAATCTTTGGCTACCGATTGGGGAGTTATTCGTAGATCTTCTGGAGGTACTGAAAGGGATATTCGGTTTTTTATGTTTATTGTGTTACTCGAAGGTAAAATTTGAATTTAAATTTGTAATTTTATTTAAAATAATTTAGATTCAGAATTGGTTTTCTGAAGTATGATTCATAATTTTATTGTTAAACGCAATAGTAGAATATGAATACTTATTTAAAATGTTGATTCCGAATTCTGATTATGAGTTTTATCACGACTTCAAATCCTACAATTTGCGTTGACATCTCCATCCAAATTCAAACAACCCGAAATAAGGTAAAATATGAAGAGAATTCAATATTCTGTCCCTATCGTATCCGGTCGTGATCCCTCACACCTGTCGTCAGTCTTCGAAAAGAAAAAAAAATCTGAGGGCCCATCGGTGTCAACGAACAAACAGACAAGAAGGGAAAAGAAATACGATAAAACTACCTTTGCTTCCCTGGATAAAAACCCTCTTGAGTGGGGCCAGTAAAATCAATCCCGAAACAACTTATGACTTTTCCAGGATAAGCCCACAAAGGACGAACGATCCGACATCATATGATATTTCTTCCATGCCAGGTGAAATTCCTGTTTCCCAACCATCAGGAATCTCTAAATCTGACTTCCGACGGAACAGGTAAAAATCCTTGTTTAACCAGTTGGTAATCGTGGCCAGGAATCCGTTCTAATAAAATATTGACTCGAACCCAGGAAAGAATTATCATCAGGGAAGCTGACAACTTTTCAGCGGCAAGTGTCACACGATCATCGTACGTTTTTTTGGGGTTTGTGTGACATTTGAAAAGTCCTTTTTTCCACCTCCCTCCACCGTTTAGTTGAAATACAAGACGAAAACCAACAGTCTATGTTTCCTGGTTTCCGTTCTTGTCCCAAAACCGACAATTGTGTAAATATTTGAAAGACGTAGGCCAAGCAGCAGCAACTGGAAGCCGCACGACGACACGATACAAGTCAAATTTAATCTCTGCAGATGTATTGGGTATTTTGCTTCAATTAAGAGATGAGGGAAAAGTTTTTTTTTTCGGAAAGAATAACATTGTGTGGAAAAACTTTTGGGAAAATGATCCGTCTGGATTCGAAAAGAAAATACCTCCCTACCGGATGTGTCTGGTTTAACTTTTCTGTCTGAATAGGAAAGCGCTTAGGTGTCGGATAAGTCCGCTTTTTTTATGGCGAAAGACTAACTGAATATTGTGATATGTATATCTTTCAAAAGCAATCCTTTTGCTAGAATATCCTTGGTACTCAATTTTTGTTTTAAATATCTGTTTAAAGTTTAAATAAAACAAAATGAACCGAAACGAATTTTATTTTCTAAAAACCTTTCAAATGAACTCCTTTTTTCACAAATATGAAAAATGAGAAAATGAAAAAAATTACAAAATTTACAAATATGACAAAAATGGCCAATTGGATAAATACACAAAAAGGACAAAAAGAACCAAAATTAAATTAACCAAAAAATACAAAAATGACATAAATTACAAAAAAAGGACAAAAGTTCAATAATATCAAAACGAAAAAAAAAATTAAAATGATAGAACTGCAACTGTCGCAACTGTTTTGGTGTATCTTATCTTGTAAAACGTTCATCAAAATACAATTTATATTTTTTTTTCTGCCACTCGTCAATTCTCTTCTACTCAAGTCTTTAACTTTAAGAGTTATAAATAATTTCAAACATTCGAGGCTTTTAAATTCCGCTGCATATCTAACAAACTAACCTCACAATCCTGTTGTAGGATTGCTTTCAGTTTTGAGGCTAATTTTTGAATTCATAGAATTAATTAACTTAGATCGATTCCAAAAGGAAGAAACATTCCGCAAATCTGGTTGAAAGGATGTTATTTTTCGAATCGTCCCATCAATCATCAATATCACTGGACAATTCGGGATGCCAGATAAAGCTTTGACGTTTTGTAACTAAGAAAAAATGTAAACAAAAAGGTGAAAATTTTCGATGTATTTACAATTATTTTACTATGGTTTTTTCCTTCAGCGATCTCTAAAAACGTAAGTGAAATCAATCTTTTTATAGTATTTTAATTATTAAAAAAAAATATTGATAGCTACTAAGCGGTAAATTGAGATTCAAAAAATGGTGTTTTTCTTGCCATTGAAAACACGCCAAAGTATTTTAAACAGCAGTACTTGAATGAGAAAGATTTGAAGGTTTTTTCAGGAATTTTTTTAATGATTAATTCAAGTGTCGTATTCCGTTTTTGAAAAATGCACTTCAGAAATGTCTGCTCTTATGTGAGATCTGTTTGTACATTTTTCGTAATTTTATGCAAAAAATCAAATGATTTTCCGTCACCGTGTCTTGCAAGTACCTGACAAGATTTAGTCCTATCATTATTAAAAAATAACATTAGGAACTTATTTCCTTTTAATTATCTGCCTGATCCAAAAAGCTTCCCAAATACACTAAACTCTACTATGAAGCATTTTATGGCGCTACTGTTTGGTTATTATTTCCCATTCTTATCTACACGTGACTACATGTAAAAGTAATTCCAATGGACTGTAATTAAACACGGTGAAGAATTTTAATTCATCTTTGAATAATTATTACTCAGTCATAAAATGATTACGCGTTTCAACATTTATTCAATGCATTTGAGAATTTCTGATAACTCGCACTTATCTCTACCACCATCGCCCCTTCTCTACATTCAAGAAAACCGAAAATGAAAATTTAATTCATTTCATGATGAAACCTACTTTATATTATTTTGAGACAGATAACTCAGATAAAAATTGTTTACAAACGTTTCTTTCATAAGATTTTCGGTTATTATACAGTTTAATGACAATCGGGTCAATTCTCGACTTTAAACTCTAAAATTTCAACGCATGGTTTTTTAATTTAATTTAATTTTATTTTTTTTGACTCATCGATATTCGATTTCAATTCTTGAATCTATTCTTGATTCTTGATTGCTTGGCTTTGGAACAAAAAAAGACTCCCGACTTTTAACTATTAACCCTTGAACTCTTGACTTTTAAATCGTGATCTAAAACTCTTCACTGTTAATTTCTTAAAAATTGACTGTCGATTTCCATTACTTGAATTCATAACCTTAATGCTTGACTCTTGAAACCTATGACTTTATGTTTCAATTATTGAACATCACTTATAACTTTTTGGCTATCGATTTCGAGTTCTTAATTTTAAGGACCTTAAAGCTTGATGCTTGACTTTTGGACCTCTGACTAATCTGAAATCTTGATTTCCAATTCGTAGCTTTTTTTAAAACCTCAACTTTCGACTTATATTTCTTGATTCATAGCTCTTGAATTTTCAGGTAATGATTCTAGAACTTTGACTTTTGCCTTTAACCCTATGTGGCTCATGATTATAAATTTTTGAATATTGACTATTGGCTTTCAACTCATTACCTAAGACACGTGGCTCTCGAGTCTTCCCTTTTTCACCTTTTTCGCCACTTTTACCGTCGTTCTTGATTGGCAATCCCTGACTCCAGAATCTTCGAATCTCGACGCTTGATTCCTGAACCTGACTCGCGACTTTCAACTGTAGAACCTCGATTCTTGAATTTTTACTCGTGCCCTAGAAAAACTTGACTCTTAATTTTAGAACTTTGCCTTTCGGTTTCCATTTCTGAACTATAGAACCTTTAACTCGTGGTCTCTTGGTTTTTTTTTAATTTGACACTCGACTTTAAGTTCCTCACTAATTGCTCTCAATGAACTCATATGCCTCTTAAACCTTCGATTTTCGATTTGCAATTCTTGGATCTAGGACCTAGGACTTTTGATTCTTGATGTTTGACCTTTGAACCTTAGACGACTTTTGAACCTCAACTACTGACTATCAATACTTGGCATAAATAAGACTTTTTGAATCCTGATTCTCTATTTTAAATATATGATTCATAACTTTCGACTTTAGGCTTATGCTTTTTTAAACTTCGTTTCGCGAATTTTAATTCTTATTTTAAGAAGCTCTTATGCTTGATGCTTAAATCTTTTCACTTCTTGTTTTTTTTTTTTTTTAATTTGTGTTTCTAGTTTTTGAATCTCGACTCTTGACTTTGAACTTGTGGCTTTAAACACATGACGCTCATTCTTGAGCCATATTGATTTCCATTCCGGACTAGAGAATCTTGACGTTTGATTCTTGAACGTAAGAATGTTAATTTCTTAATCTTGTCTCCCGACTTTCCTTTAAGCTTCACCGACCTTCGAATTTCAATTCTTGACTCAAGAACCTTGACGTCAAAACGCTTGACTCTCGGACAAACGAGTCTCGACTTTCAACTATTAGATCTTTACTCTTGACTTTCAACTCGTAACGTAAAACAATCGACTCTCAACCTTTAATCCTTGATTCTGCATTACCAATATTTGACTCCAGAACCTAGATGCTTGGCTGATGAACTCAGTACTCTTAACTTATTTTTATTGAACCTCAACTCTTCCTTTCTTTTCAATTCTTCATTCTAGAATTTTGGCGTTTGACGCTTGACTCTTAAACATGGTAATCTCGACTTGGAATTAACTACATTGAACCTGCACACTCCACTTTAAATCCGTGACATATAAAACTTGAATCTTATCTATTTTCAACCTTGGCTCTCGACTTTTAATAAATGGTTTTTCAACCTTTAATTCTCGGTTTTCATTTTTCATTTTCGTTTTTCATAAATTTTTCACTACTTTTTTTTATCACTTTTTCATCTTGGAAACGATAACAATAGATTACAGCATATTTGATTGATGATGATTTCAAATGTAAAATTGATCGTTGAATCCAAAATTTCGGAATAATAGAAAAATATAAATATAACCCTTTTAAAATTATGCTTTGGAATATGTAATTATACTTAATGAAAAAAGTACTAGTAAATATATTAGTCCAAATTTCTTGGGGTATTTTTTTTTGTTTCGATTACAGTCGTTTTACCATCTTTGTGGCATTCGCGACTTTATATCAACGTTGCAGTTGGCGGACAGTTATTGAAAAAATTATCCGGTGCAGCTGTGTTCGATGTTTACTTTTGGGCTCGAACTCCTCTACCAAATTTAGTTCCATTTTCTTCATCAGTTTCCAAGTCATTGAAAAAAATATCAGAGCCCACTTGGTAAATAGTAATGAGAAAAAACATTTCTCGTTCTCAATTCCCTTCTATGCTCAATTTGCTTGGTTTTTTTATGAGTTGTTTAAAAAAATTAAAAAAGTTATTTATCTAGCTATGCTGAAAATTGGGCCCCTCTTTTCGCTGTTAATCTCCCATAGAGACTTCAGATGTAGTGGAAAATTTGCGTATTGAGTGTTGCAATAAATATTGTGAACATTATATTTGTTTTTTAAAAACTTACAACAGTTCAGTATAAAAAACAAATTTTAAGTATTTTAGGATTTTGCTGATAATGTTCGTTGAAATAAATGACTATGTACTTTGTTCTTTTACGTTTCGATTTACAGTTATTTTTCAATCATCTTCAGATACTAATTTCTATCTATCCGCATGGGGCCAGAGAAATAGACAGATCCTATTTCTGTGGCCTCCTGCGGATAGATAGGGGGATAGAAATTAGTATCTGAAGATGATTGAAAAATAACAGTAAATCGAAACGTAAAAGAACAAAGTACATAGTCATTTATTTTACCAAACAATATTAACAAAATCCTAAAGTATAATCAAATGGTGATCGAAACACGTCGAAAATTTTAAGTATCTTTTAAACTAAAAACTTTATAACTCTGCACTGAATAAAGATAGAGTTCTAAATATTTCAGCAAAGTTTCATATTTTGATGAAATCTACAACTTTGTGGAACAAATTTAGCCTCTATCTCCTCAAACATAAAAGTAAATTTATTTACTTATATCATAGTAGGCTGTGACTATTTTTTGATACTTTCACGTTATGGGGAACGGTCTAACTAGTAGGTACCTAAATGTTCTGAAGATACCTAACAGCTAAAATGAAAGACAAAAGCACTATAAAAAACTTTAGGCCATTTTGGACCACTGTACACTGGAATGAGAGAGGGAGTTCCCGAATAAGCATATAAACATTTTTCACTCCCAAATACCCTCCTATACTAAATTTAGTTAGTTTTGTATTATTCATTCTTAAGATATGCAACAAAAAATGTAGGTATGGGAATCCCGTCTCTTTCTCCTATAGCACTCGATGATTGGTCTCGATTGGTCTTCGTCGATGGTTTGTCTCGTGCAATAAATTGTTTGTAAGTTCCACTCTCCCCTACCTACCTCTTCACCTGGAAGGAAATCATAGAAACATTATTCCTATCGAAATTTCTTCCATGCCAAATTCAGTGCCTTTCGACTGATTAATTCTCGAGATTTTCGAAAAAAAAATTATGGTGACCCCCTCCCCTCTTTTTATCTCCTCACTGACTCCTCAAACAACAATAGAGTCTTTTCCCGTATCCAAATATACTCCCATGCCAAAGTTATGCCAATTTGATGGATTATATCTTCACTTAGTTATTCAAGAAATAGTATGAGAGGCACTTCGCCGTTTTTGTTCCCCCAAGCAATTCTGAATTCGTTCACCCAAATACCATCACATGCCAAATTTGGTTAAATTCCCTTGATTTATTATCGAGTTATGAAAAAAAATTGTATGGGTTCCCCCTCCTCTCTTCCTATCCTCCCAATGGAAGTAGGAAGGCGTCTGAAGCAATCATAAAACATTTTCCATATGCAAATATCCTCCAACGCCAAATCTGGTACGACTATTTCTCGAGTTGTTTAAAAATCTGCATGGGAGCGCCCCCTCCCCCATTTGATTCTCCATATTGCAAGCAGAGAGGGGTCCCAAACAATCTCACAAATGTTTGATACTAGATTTGAATAGAAATATCCAAGTTTGCTTCATTTGATGTTCTCGTTTTATTGATCTGAATTGATCTGAATCTGAATAAGCGAATTTGAAAAAGTGAAAAGTTTAGATAACATGTTATAAAAAATTGTTATTGGATTTCTTTCGGTTAACTTTTCATGACCACGTTTCAATCGACTGAAGTTTTAAGTTTCCCAATCCTTTGAAACAGACTCTGAATAGCCTCCCGTAATATGTTCCTATTATTATCACTGTCTGAAAACGGTTTCAGTTACATCCAATTTCTTCCTAAATCAAACCAATCACCACATCTCAAACCACCATACCGGGTTTCGATTTCCATTGACACCCATTGAGAAACATGGCTGGCTAGGCTGGTAAACAGAATCCGAACAAAACCACAAACCAGTCTCACTCCAGGTTTTTTTTTGGCCATCGAGTTTCTATTTCTAACAGAACCTCCTCCAGCTGAAGCACCGAGAGGGATAAGATTTGATCCGGAACGGAATAAAGCGATACAGTTTCCCAAACAAATGCTCCTCGGTGTGTGTCCGGAAAATCCAATCAGTTGGATTCTCCAGTTAGCAGAAGCACAGCACAGCATGGAAGAGGAAGGGTTTTCCGGATTCGATTGAAGAAGTCCTTCTTCCATGTCATGGACCACCTGCCATCCAATTGGCCGTAGCTCATTATAATCGATAATAAGTGCGGTTTGTGGAAATGTCCCGTAGGCTTTACTATCTTTGATGGGTTGAAATTTTGAAGTTAGTTGGTCCATTGATTAGGAACCGTAGGTCATTGAAAAAGTGTCCCCTTTTTCAAGCGTGATGAAAAGTTTTTTCATCTGTTCAAAAAAAAAATCCCTGAAACAGCATCACATTAACAGTAGTTGTTGTTTTTTCCAAAATAATTAAGCCTAATTAAATAAACACAACCTCGAAAGCGGCTTAAATATCACCTCGGAAAACCTCATCTGCCTGACTGGCAATTAAGATGACGTGCAATGTCTGCATTTACTAAAATATGTCGGTCGTTTCGGTGTTTCTCATCCCTCATATCAACCCTATCATCACGGGACCATGCAGAGCAACAGCAACATTTCAAGAGACAGCATAAAGAAAAATATGCTGTACACCTGCTAGGACACTCTATGGAGCCCCCACAAAACCATTCTGCGGCGGGCAAATTAGGTCTCTCGCCTAGTTTGAGTCCAATTCAGGGAGGCGAAAAAGTGAAAAGTTAGAAAACCGGTGTGGTGGTAAATCGGAAAACGAAAAACAAAAAAAAAAACACCGAGCAGCAAAAAGAAAGTTCAAGCAGCATGATGATGATGGTTGCCACAATGCCAACAGTGGAACATTGGAAGGGGAAATTAACGTTTCGCTGGCGAAATTCTACGTACAGCTTTTATCTTTCATCTTTGACCCTTTGCCCCGTGTACTCTGCGCGTACTGATGTCCTATTTTACAATTTTTCTCGGCAATATGTTTCGTACCTTTGGCATCTTTTTCTCTCAGCTGAAAATTTCAGTTGAAAGGATTAGTTCGGATGAATTCGGTAACGAGAATTTACAAAATTTTAATGTTTACTAAATCGGTTGCAATAATTTATAGAATCAAGGAACTGAAAACAAAAAAAGGGCATTGATTATATCTTTATGGTTTTTGATATTGGTCATATGAGCTCTCTCGAGCCTCTGTTCCAAAAATTACTTCTAAATAGAAATTAAAAAATAAACTTCTTTTCCATCAAAAAAGAGAAAATCCTTTGAAATTGTTTTTATATATTTTACTGGGAAACTTCACTGAGAAAAAGTGGCTCCAGAGAGTTGGGTCAATCTCATAGATATTGAATAAAAACAATTACGTCAGTTGTCATATTTTTAGAATTCAATTTGTTAGAAAGTTACCACCGTCCCCCCCCCCCCTCCCCAGCCAATTGAAGCAATTTTTTTTGCACCTTCATGATATTAAACTAAAAAGAACCACCTACAGTAAAACGTTCAGTGGAAAAATGATACACACTTTTGAAGTTGTATACTCCCACCCAAAAAGTGGCGCCTCCGGTGGATTAACCGATTGATGTTTCGGATTGTCGAGCCCGGTGGCGGCCAATCCGAGTAGGTATCAGTTTATGCTTTTACATCGAGTGTGACTTTTCATTTTCCCAATGCTTTCCTACCTACATGCCAGTAATCCAACCAATCCAACCGGCAAACGTGGCAACTTCCTGGAGGCGACAAATACACTACTTTCTCCTCGTTGAAATGAAATGAAAACGTTGCAATCGAGGTCAGTGGATCTCATATAGGAATGGAAGATTGATCATCTAATTCACGTACTTAGGTATCCAGATTTAGATCATCTATAGTTTTTCCATTAAATCTACGGATTTCATCAAAAAATTTCAAATAACTTTCACTAATCAAATGTTGTAATTATTTTGATATTTTAAGCTTTTAGCCAGTGAAAATTGTTTTCTAAATACGATAAAGTAAAGAAATAAAACAATTCATCCATGCTGTTTGATCGTTCAAATAGTTTTTAAAATAATAAAAATCCTAAATCGAAAACTTATTGATCGATTTAGGATTATTATTTTAAAAAATAATTTAAGCTACAAATTTTCTTACATCTCTCCTTCGAATTTATTAACGTGATTAGAAAACAATTTGCACTGACTGCATATTTTAGTCAAACCTATCACTGGTTTTACGTAGAATATTTCTTTATAATTACAAAAAAAAACTTTCGAAAATAATTCTAATAACAGTAACAAATATTTCAAAGAACAATGCAACTGCATGTTAGAAATATTACAAGCTGACCATAATGTTTGCTCGCTATTAACTTTATTTAAACTTTTACTTGTAAATTAACTTTTTTCATGTTGTTTCATGCAAGTCTGCATCTGTAACAAAACAAAAAACGTTAAATAGTCGGAAAGTTATTCGGAACTCAACCTATAAAGATTTATTTTTGATCTTTCTGGTTCAATAAATATTGATTGTTTACTTTTGAGAAGCGAATTCACATTATAATTGCCATCTCAATTTCCTCTGATCACTGATTAAATAGAATATCAGCGTCTTCAAATAAGTTTAAGAGAAAGTAATAACCCAAGGGGCAACAATAAATAAAGTTATGATGTGAAAACTTGCAGTTTCAAGAAAAGAGGTTTGTAAACTTAATTCACGTGAATAAATTTAAAGTCATTCTGAACAATTCTTTGTATGTCTAGAATTTCAAGTACACTTTTCAAAGCTAAATATTTTTCATCCGACTTGTTCAGTTCAAAATTGTCAGCATTTATTTCTAACTTTTTGATTATTTTAACTTGCACTTACATGAAAACATATTGAGGACGTTAAAATTAAGAAAGTTTTTCGCACTTCGTGTACCTAAAAAAATATCAAAAATGGAGTTTTTAATTCGTTGTTTCCATAACATTTTTTTTATAAATCAACGAATTATGCCCAATTTGCACAAAATATCACCATCTGGAGAGTCAAAACAGGTTTCACAACATATTTTTAGATTAAACTTTATTGTCGTGTGTACAACCCAGTTGTAGTTAAATCAAATTGTATAGAATTTAATTCATTGGAATTATCTCGCTATTTGCAAAACAAAGCTGTAATTTAGTTATTGAAAAATATCATAGTTTCTGTGAAAAACTTAGAACTTTTTATTTTTCTGACATTAGTTAGCCACTATTTTCTGTCGCTTTTCAAAACGACTGTAGGGCATATAAACAAATCGAGTTGATAAGTCTCATATATAGGGGAGAATAGGGATACTTGATTCCCTTTTCTTATTTTGATCATATCTTTTTGGGAAAATTTTGCAACTCACCGTCTTTTGCATTTTCTGACAGTGTGTAATTTCAAGTTTATATGCTCCCAAAGTTAGAACGATACATGAACAGGTAGATAAACTAGAAGCATTTTCATGAGACTAAAAAAAATGTGATATTTTTCAAGTTACAGGAGACTTGATCCTTAATGCAGGGTGCCCTGACCTTAGGCAAATCCAAAGATAAAAGGTCCGTTAACTATTTTTTACCATATTAGTTCGTATTTCACAGTTTTTAAGTATCAGACAAAGAAAATTCTAATAGATTGTCTACTATCCTAGAGTCATTGCATACTTTGAGGCGTAATTTTCTGGTTTTTAGTCTTATACAGTATTTTTAGTCCTTTTTAACAGATAATTATTGGATAAACATTAGTTATTGGACAAATATTAGTAATTTCATGAACACCAATGATCACGAACCATTCAGAAGAAAAATATATCATTTTGGACTCTAGGGATCAATTATACCTATAACATACATTTTGGAAAACTTCTTCTCAAAAAGATTTGAAAGTTTTCTACTGCTTTGAAAGTATGGCATTATGAAGTTCAAATTATACTCTAACTAACGATTGACGTATTGGAATAAATATTTTTATTATAATTTTTTCACGTGAGAAATATTTTAAAGTGATAAAACCCGATTTAATACACTTAACAGTGGATTGTAACCTTTCTTACACTCTAAAAATTATATTTGGATACACATGACACAAAATAATAAATAAATGATAGATTTATAAATTGTGAGTAATAATTAAAGTATTTCGAACGTAGTAAATCCTAAATGAATTTAAGAAATTAGGATTCAAATTTTTTTTAGGATTATAATTTTCACATAAATAATAACATAATTGTAAACTAATTGAAAAATTTTGAATGATTGAATTCTGGGATATCTTGTATGATCCCGTTTCTATGACTTTATATCTATATATCGTATATCTATAAAATAGAAGAGGTCTAAAAATGAAGAATATAATTTAAAATAAAAAAATGCCTAACCATGTGTTTCAAATAATTCAACCTCTCAAGTAAAGGAAGCGAATAAATGAAAAAAAAAATTAAGTAAATTTACAACTGCTAGACTAAAATACGATGCTTCAACGTAGATTACAATAGTCTATCGAATTAACTATAGATATTAAACATTTTGACAACTTTGAGATGTCAATATTTGCAATTTTGTCATTTTGTCAATTATGTCTATTTTATCATTTTTGTCAATTTTGTCAATTCTATTAATTTTGTCAATTTTGTCAATTTTATAAATTTTGTAAATATTGTAAATTTTGTCCATTTTGTCCATTTGGATAGTTTTGTCAGTTTTGTGAATTAAGTCAATCTAGGCTATTTTGTCAATTTAGCCTAGGTAGTCAATTTAGTAAATTAAGTAAATTCAGTCAATTTAGTCACTTAAATCTTTGTCAATTGTCCAAATTTGGACAATTTTGCAATTTTGCAATTTTGTCAATTTCTCAACTTTCTCAACCATAGATTTTTTTTCATTTTTGTCGTATAGTTAATTTAGCCCAGTTTGTCCATTGTTTCCAATTTTGTAAATTTGGTCTCAATTTAGTTATTTTTGTCAATTTTGTCAATTATGTCTATCTACTTTTTCATTTTTCTCATTTTTTTTATATTAATTTGTCAGTATTAAACTTTATAAGAAATACTATCAAATGAAAGATATAAAATTGTAGACAAATTAATAATTGTAATGATGATGATATTATCCAATTGAATTGAAAAACGATTATATGTCAGTTTATTCAAAGGAAAAGAACATTTGGAACGGCAAGTGAAATTGAATGTATGTATGTATGTATGTATGAATGTATGGTTCCCCCATCGGTAGCAAGGTCCTGCCTATGTCTGTGTGGTTGGCCCGAAGGCTTCCACGGCCGATGGTTCGTCGAGGGAAGGCATCCAACCTTAAGAAACCTACAATGGTTGGCTACCACTCCGCTTGCAAAAGTTCTTTAGGTTATCCCCAGATGCATTCCCTCTAGTTCCCAACCCCCAATATGCAATTGCATATATGTATGTATAAATATAATAATACAAAATAATACATGTGTATTATAAAAAATTACCTGAAGATCTGAAAAGAAATGATATTAAATTTAAAAAAAGTAATAATAAGTAACTTCAATTAGAGTAAAATAACCATAAAAAACTTTTAAAATAAAGTATTATTAACATAGTGAAAACTGGAGTTTAAATTTGCTTTGTAGAATTTTTTTATATAGCTGTTTTCTAAATTTCGAAAAGAAATTTAATTATTTTAATGACAATTTTAAACAAATTTTATTCACATGGGCAACATTTGAAATATTAGATTACCTTCACTTGTTATAAAAACTTAAAAAAAAATATTACTGACAACTTTTCACAATTTTAAATAAAACAAAATTTCATCTTAAAATTTCCGCTTAAATATGTGGAAATATGTAACATGAAAAATTAAAATATAACATATTTTTTTATTATTTTTTTCATAACGTTTATTGTTTTTCTTTACGTTTCAGCTATGTCTTGAATTTTGAGAATAGATTAATGAAATACTTTAAGCTATAGAAAAATGAAAAAAACGCTTTTCTGAAAAAGTGTCGTATAAGAATATTTTTAATTTAAATAGGCATCTCTGGTCATCTGATCTTTGCATATAACTGCGTTCAACTAAAATTATTTATAAATTTTCCAGAATTTAGAAAGTATATCGAATTTTTCACAAGAAAACAAAAAGATTGAACAAAATTTGTTTGCATGAATCGGAAAACAATATTCCCAACTGATGAAATATTCCATCTAGATATAACACTTAAATTAACTAACTTTTAAAAAGATTGATTTCCTCGATCTATTCTAATGAGATTTTCACTTTGATTATTTCCCTTCGCAATTGAAATAAACGACGATTAATGCATTTCCAATGAAAATTGAAAAAAAAAAAGTTTTTATCCGAGAGCAATGCTTACACATATAACACTATATAATCTTTTTTATCATGAAGAAAAAGTAAGTAAAAAAGTAAGAAAAAAAATATTAACAAGACAAATGTTTTTGATGTAAAATTGGCTAGGTCACATTTTTGAACCGACCTACGAGGATAAGAGTAAAGCAAAATAGATGGAACGCTCTCACCAGTTTCACGCTTCCCTTTGTCGAATATTTCCCGCTTGCTGCGATGGTTTCGAAACGATTTGAACATGTCCATACATGTTCGGGCTTGGAGGTTGTTTGTTCGCACACTTTATCGCTTCACAAAACTGCTTCAAAATTCATCGATTTTAACAACAACAACAAAAAAACTAAACGACAGTATCCACAACATTTATTTAAAGCTTCAAATTATAACATTTATCTCTTGAAGCCTCCGTTAATCATGTTGAATGATAAGCACTTTTCTCCACAAAACCAAAATGCCCGCTACCAGTGCTGCGTGAAGGTGGAGCTTATTTCGCATTTTTCACTTTCTTCCAGGAGCTTTTTTTTTCTTTCCAACCAACTCCTAATCACACACGATTATCAAAACACTTAATTCGCTTTGAAAAATTTCAATCTTAAATAGTATTCGGACAAGTAATATTTTCCGTTTCGCAAATTGATGGTCCATCGGCCAAAATCACTGGAACGGCAAGTGAAATTGAATGATGCAAAAATTTATACTCGACAATATTTAAAATATTTATTTTTGATTTTTGTCTTTAACTTGTCAGGATACATGCTACAGTAATACCTCGATATAAAGCAACCTCTTTTTAAAGCAACCTCGATATAACGTAACCCAATACAAAGCAACTTTTGCCTCTATATTACGTAACTTTTAAAAATGTTTCTAATTTGAATAAATATGTTAAATTTCAATACTTTTTGGTCACAAAAATATTATAATGTTGTTTATGAGCCATGCGGTAAATTCTCAGAGGCATAAAGAGCGAATGCGCGCAAGCGTTGAAAATGTAACTCCAGTACTTTCAGTATTGTGATAGTCGCTTTTGAAAATCCAGCCTAGAGCATGTATCTCCATTTAAAAACTTAATGACTATATTTGCACCTACAGATAAGTTGCTTAAGCTGAAGTGAGGTTAGGGCATGTAGTCTTTTATTCAAATAAGTTTTTGCTGATAGTTGATCAATCACTGTACAGCGTTGAAAAACATTAAAGAGCTGCCAGTATACTACAGGTCCTCCAAGAACGCCTGGATGACCAGAACTTTATTTAAAGAATGGATTTCTGAGCAGTTTGTGCCAAAAATCACCAAGTTTCTTGAAGAATCTGGTTTACCTATCAAAGCTGCTTTTGTTTTAGACAATTGTTCTGCGCATTTTAATGCAGATAAGCTGAAAATCGAAGATGGGTCGATCTTCACCATATTTTTACCAACAAATACCACTGCGGCAATACAGCCAATGGACCAGAACATAATTCAAATGATTAAGTCACGGTACAGAAATCTAATGATGCGTGAAATTCAAGGTCAAGATGGAGAGCTCGACGAAAACATAAAATAAAAAAAAAATTAAAAGGATGCAATCTATTGGGTTGCACAATCATGGGATTCAGTTCCCGCATAAGCTATCCGGAAGTCTTAGAACTTGTTGGTTATGAAATTGAGAACGAGTTACCACTGTCTGTTCTCAGAGAAAGGTGGAACGGAATTGCAGCGAAACTTGCTCAGACGGAAGAGAAAGACGAAGAAGATGCTGAATACGCGACGTTAAATGATGACGAAATCGTTTCTATCCTGCATCTTAATCATAAAGACGAGGATAACAATGTGGAGGGTTCGCAGTCAACAATAGACGATCCACCGCAGTCTGTAAGTATCTAAAAATCTATTTTTTTTTTATCATTGATGTAATTTTTAATAATTATGGTAATTTACATCTTCAATCGAGTTTACAAGAAGATGACGATTATTCACGAGAGTCAGAGCAGTCTGCTTTAAACGGTTTTGATGTGGCTATCAAATATGGAGAGGAGAACGGTTGGCCGCTTAATATGCAATTTTCATTGCGGCAGATGCGGTCAAAAGCTATGGACAAAATAGTAGAAGAACAGATTTAACTTAATTGTTAAATTGTGAAAAATATGTATGTTTGTTGAAATCTTCACTTTAATTGTTTATGAAAATGTTTGTTGAAATAAAATAAACAAAATTGTTGAGTTTGTAACAAAAATATTATTTTTTTTACGTTTCTTGAATCCGTACAAACAGAATTTAGAATCAACTTTTTCACATTTACGATCACTATCGATGTTCCAAAGGACCATTTTAGGTAGTGTTTCGATATAACGTAACTTCGATGTAAAGTAACGAAAAAAAATTTCGTTACTTTATATCGAGGTATTATTGTACTGCTAGATGAGTTGATCCTAGTATCACATTATTTTTTTCTAATAAGATTCTATTTCCCTACCCAGCATGAGAGCAGCAGTGGTATCAATTTTTTTTCTAAATGGCGTGCGGCCAAATATTAACAAATCGAATTATCAGCTGGGTGAAAAAGTACCGTTTGAAGACCTACATTTTAAACCTAATTACTTTCTACGCGATTTTCTCGAAACAGGTTTCGCCCTTTACTAAAATGATAAAAGTTTGTAATTACGCCAATTTAAAATGGGTTTTTTATTCGGGTAGGGCCAATAGATAGCGTCGATTTTTTAAATAGGATTTGATTAGATGTTCCGAAATTTCAAAAGCGTTTTTTTTTTGTTCCGAGCAAACTGATAGTTTCGCCCTTATGAAATGTTACGCTAGGTTTGTTTACATTTGGCGCGTTCGCCCTTTTTCAAACTCACTACAAAATTATCTGACAGATTCCCGCTTGCGTCGCGTAGTATCAAAGCCAGCCATCGCTGCAGAAGAATGCGGTGTTAAACCCTACAGCCATCGATTGAATATGGCAAGTTCGGGGTTGTACCCCTTTAAGAAAATTCATATTAACGTTATATGGTTTTGGAGCCTCGGCCTCGGTATAATTTGACGTCATATACACTGCCGGCCAAAAGTTTGGGATCACCCGCTAAAAAACATGCAAATTTTGATCGTTCATATCTCAGCCGTCTTAGGACATATTGCAAATCTTCTGATCTCATTTGAAAGATAATGAGCAATAGCTATTTCGGAGGTATTTTGCCCATAAATAATGTTTTAGTTTTGCACCTAAAACTTAACCTAAAGTTAGAGCATTTTCGAAAAAACGCACTCAATATTCAAAGCCGATCATCTCGCGATAGGGTGGACCAAATTTAAAAATTTGAGTTGCATTAGAATCCTTATTCTATACTTCTCAAAACACAATCAAAAAATTTTGTGCAAAAATTTAAGAATGTACTTTTAATTAATAAAATAGACACTTAAGTTATCGTCCAAAAGTTTGGGATTACCCCTCAGAACTCATTCATGATTTCTAGTAGAATTTTTAAGTAACGTTTTCATGAGAAAATTTGAACTTTCTGGTTCAACATCAATTTTTGTTTCTTTTGTGGAAACGAGCCTGCCTATGGGTTTTGTGCCAATTTATAAATTCTTCATAGCAAATTTTCCGTTGAAAATTTTTGTCGAAGATCGTATCTTATTAGACAAAAAAGTCATTAGGTATTGAATCGGGGCCTGTCTTATGGCATTGAAAAACATAAAAAAAAATGAAAAACATAACGATCTACGGCTCATCACTTTGGGCAGAATGCCCCATCAGTTTCATCTCAAAACATGGGCTAAATAGAATGGTACAATCTGTGTCTTGATTTCAAATTCTAGGATTCAACGATAGAATTTGAAATAAAGCTCTGAAATAAAATTTTAACTTTTAAGGAAACTAAATGAAATTTAAGAATTTGTCATTTTTAAGTATTTAGTAGTGTATGTTGGCTGAGGTGCTTATGAAGCTTCATGGCAGGTTTTACATCAAAAATTTCCCTTTTTCGTACCTCCATGAATCCGGATTAAAATATCTATTCTTCGTGATTTGGTTTTTTTCGACCCTGCTTGAATTGCTAAAAATATCATTGCTGGGCATTTTGTTGGTATTTGTTACATGATATATTCGAAGACTTTCTTAAAGACCAATTGAAATTCAAAAGAAATTGCTATACTAGCTGGCCCGGTTTGCTTTGCTGCACCTTTCTAAATTTATGAAACTTAAATAATCAACATTTTTATTGCATTTTGGTCTAAATTTCAAATCCATTAGGATACAAACTCTTTAAAATAGAAATTGAAACTTTAGTTTCGAATGCAATACAGAGATGATTAACACAAAACGTACCGAAGGCGATCAATTGACGGTTTTGGAACTTTCAATGATGATTACGCCAAATATAATACTTTTTTCGCATATTTAACTTCAGTACTATTTTTATTTTAAAATTGCAAGTACTTTTGCATTTCTATAATTTTTCTAAGTGTTGTGGTTTTTGTATAACGCATGTGGTATTTTACCTATTCATACCGAGAGCGGTCAGATGACTGCAAACACCTTTTTCGCTGAAACCCTCTTGTATCCTTTCTTGTGAATATAGTTTTATTGCATAAACCTAACGTCAACATACTTAAAATCCAGTGCAAAGCTGAATCTAGGTGTATGAATTGTCTCAGAAAATCCAGGTTGATAAAAAGTTCGAATAACAGCTACATTTGAAAGTCGTCATAAATTTTGTGTTTCGTATTTAAAAAGTCTAAAAAGGCCAAAATGTTAAATCACGATAACTTTCCAGTTCACTTTTTAAATTTTTTCTACTGTAATTGAAACAGCTTTTGGCGGTTGATTTATTGAAAAGTACGGGTATAACATCACTTTTTTACATTTTTTTGGGGCCATCATCTTTATTTTTTTTTAAATTAAAAAAAAAGTTTCATGAAGGGTGATACGGTCAAAATTTGGTCAAGGGAAAACGCGTGTAAATCGGTTGAAACGTTTATTTAAACTTTTTCAAGTTTAATTAGTATAAAATTCAGGAAAAATATTCAGTAAGGCTTCCGCTTTTCCAAATCCGAATTGCCGGGCCTTACGCTTAACCCCTGCCATCAGATTTTGTACAGCCACCTTGTCCACCTTCTTCGCCGCAGAAAGCCAGTTTGTCTTGAACTGCTACTCGTCCTTAGCAGTTTTTTTGGTCTTCTTTAGGTTCCGCTTGACAATAGCCCAGTATTTCTCAATTGGGCGGAGCTCTGGCGTGTTGGGGTTCTTTCCCTTGGGAACCACCTGCATGTTGTTGGCGGCGTACCACTCCATGGCCTTTTTAGCGTAATGGCAAGATGCCAAATCCTGCCAAAACAGTACGGAACAACCGTGTTTCTTCAGAAAAGGCAGCAGACGTTTATTCAAACACTCTTTCACGTAAATTTCTTGGTTGACAGTCCCGGAAGCTATGAAAATGCTGCTTTTCAAGCCACAGGTACAGATGGCTTGCCAAACCAGATATTTCTTCGCGAACTTTGACAGTTTCATGTGCTTGAAAATATCTGCTACCTTTCCCCTTCCTTTTGCCGTATAAAACTCCTGTCCCGGAAGCTGCTTGTAGTCGGCTTTGACGTAGGTTTCGTCGTCCATTACCACGCAGTCAAACTTCGTCAGCATCATCGTGTACAGCCTCCGGGATCGCGCTTTAGCCGTCGTATTTTGTTTATCATCGTGATTTGGAGTCACTACCTTCTTGTAAGTCTGTAGTCCGGCTCGTTTTTTGGCTCGGTGCACGGTTCTAAAATACACCCAGCTTATTTGCGGCATCTCGGAGAGAAAGGTTAGGGTTTCGCTTGAAACTACCGGCAACTCTCTTTGTCGTATCAGCGGCTTCCGATTTTCGATTTCCCCCCGCTCCAGACTTCCTGGCTGTAGACAAACGTTCCCCAAACACTTTAATTACATTTGTAATGGTTGATTTGGCAGCTTTTGGTGATTTTGCCAGCTTTGCGTGCGAGTAGCTCGGATTTTCGGGATGCGCGAGCAATATTTTGATGCGCTCCTCTTCTTCTTTGGACGGCATTTTAACAACTGAAAAGTGAATTCCAAAATCAAAATAGGAGCAACATTCTACACAAACACACCTTCAAAATGAGGGGTGTTCAGGTTTTTTAAATGCAAAATCGAAAGAAATATGTCAAGTTCATATTGACCAAATTTTGACCGTATCACCCTTTATATGCAACATATAGCTTCTAACTTTAGCTTTCTCGTGCACAAAGTGAAATTTTTTTCGAGCACTTTATAACTGTTTTTCAGCCTTTTTCCTTAAGCATGAGAGGGGTCTCAAATAATGATAAAAACTTTTCCTGTATCAAAATACCTCGTTGCATGGGAGTACCCCTGCCCCCTTTCTATTCTCGCACATGTTGGAGGGAAGGGTTTCAAATATTCATGACAACATTCATCTTTCGCAAATATTCTCCCTTGCCTTGAGAGAGCCTCTCCCCCTTCCGGTGAGTGCAAGGGGTCTCAAACTATAAAAGGAACCTTTCCCGGCCACAAAAGCACCTTTCTGCCAAGTTTCAAGCAAATCGGTTCAGTACTTCTCGAATCTATAGGGAACAGACAGACAGACAGAAATCCATTTTTATATACATAGATTTAGGAAACATGTTGAGTTGAAATGCATATAGATAGCTAAGGGAGACAAATGCTCACAAAACGTATCAAAATTTTATCACAATTGATTTTCTTCGACTTTCCCTTTGATGTTGAAAATAAAATATCTATCGATTTCCTCTAGACATCTTGGCTGACCCCTGGCTTTTGATTCTAAATAAGAATAACGTCAATGCACACCCTCACTGCAATTTTACCCATAATTTTTTTTCTAAACGGATGACAGTAGTCCAGTAGATAGGTACTTTTCACCGATGTAATGAGCCGGGGGGTCGGAAAATTGCGATCAAAGATTGATACGCGGCTCATTACCTGCTCTATCGCTCAATCTGCAAGTCGCTGAGAACCTCTGCTTTTCATTAGAACGAGCTGATGTTTGTCTACTGGTTGGTTGGTCGTTCATAGTACCACCTGCTGCTGCTGCTTGCTAGCTTGCTTGCTTGGCCGGCATGGCGGCATTTCACTCGTCGTTCGTGTGGCGTGCGCCGTCGCTGCATGCCGTTTGCCTCTCGCTCTCAGGCTGAAGCTGAATCACTTTAGCTTGCTGTGTGCTGCACTTCATTCTAGCCGAGACGTCGTCGACGTCACGGATCGTGATGTGACTGCTCTATAAGTGAGGCTGTGAGTCTATCTATGTGTCATTTCTTAGGACATGACGATTTTGGACACAATTTAACGAAGTTTTGTTTGTATTTTTTTAAGACAGGAAGAGTATTGTTAAATGTGAATGTTTTTGATAAGATAAATGATCATCAAGAATTTCTATTTTCTAAATTATAATTTAAAAAAATTATTATTCGAAACTTCCTAGTGTTTCGATCCAACAACACACGATGGATGATGACGGTACTAAGGAATCCCCATCATCGTCGTCATGAACTATCCTGGTCTGGTAACTGGTATCGTATCGTCGTCGTCGTCGAGTATCATCAGTTGGGTTTGAATAGCCCATAGATTCGCACACATTTTGTCCGCAGCTCGTGTGCGCTCGCTCGTTCGTTTGTTCCGTGATTGTCGTCGTCGTGTTTATTCGTCGGGATCGGGAGTAGCTACGTGAAATTGTGAATTCCTAGCAACGGAAATTTCAACTCCCCCACAATTCGGTCTAAATTTTGTCGTTTCGAACGGTTGAGCGAGCGGTCTTTCGAGCGGTTGCTGGTCAGCTGATTGGTGTTTTTCATTAGTCGTGGAACTTGCCTGAAAACATAATCTTAATTGAAAAACCGGGTATCAACAGATTTCGCACCACATTCTTGGAAGGAGCAAACTTCGGTGTGTTGCAATTTGGATGGGCTATCTAAGGGTTTCAGCTATTCGGAACAAGGGGGAAACATTCTGCACCTGAAGAATCATGACAGTGACGTTACACGTGTTATTGTTGATGTGCTCTGCTGCAGAAGCCGTACAGTGATAGTTTGCACTGAAATTTTGCATAGTGCTTTTAGTTTCTAGATAGGAAATCAAAAGGTCGTACGTCACCAGGATTGATTCTAAGAATTCATCAAACTTCCAATAATTCATTCAAATATGTGATAATCAACAATTTTTATGTGAACGACAGATCAACCTCACAGTACTTAACTGTAAGAGAAGTGTTATTGATATGTGATATTGTTTCGCCGGCGGGAATCGATTGTCTTGTCAATCGTATGTACTCAACAGTTGCCTACATAACATACATCAAGAGGAAGAAAGTCAACAAAAAAAGACTGTGTGTGTTCAGTTTGTTGTTCCGGGATATGACAAGTGATTAACTGCATTCAACGATTGAAACGTTTCGGTCAAGTGCAAATTATATCCTCATCCCAATAAAAATTCAACTGAAATGTTTTAAGTTGAAATGATAAACGAGGGTCATCATTCTGGGAACGTTCTAGGGTATCGTACGACTCAAAACAAATCGAAAAATTCAATCAATTCTTTGAACGAATGTCCACCTTTTTCTATGGCAATGACTAACAAAATTGGCAATCACACGGTCACTTTTTTCCCTCTATAGGAAAATGAATTTCATCTTCTCAAACGGGTGATACATCAAAAAAGCAAAGCCAAAAGTTTAATTTAATTTCTGTTTTATGCGGTCGTAATTGGTTTTATTTCATTTTTTCTCTTCGAAGGAGTGGAAGTACCAAAACGGTTTTAATATTCACTTTCGTTTTGGTCGATTTTAACCGTTTTGAATCCTTTAAATTTCTTATCAAATAATGAAACATATTTTAAACAACTTTTTATTACTTGAAATAAGTTTATGTGAAAATAGTGTAAGACACAAAATTGTTTTCCAAGGTAATCTTTTCATTGAAATTGAGTACTACTTCCAAAAAAAACAGGAAGTTTTGAGGTAGTTTAGCTAATTTAACCAACTCAAGAATATTTGTAACGCCTATTACCTACTAAGTCATGCGAAATTAACTCACAGTTTTTGAGGTATACTCAGAATATAAAATTTTGTCAAGAGAAAATAAAGTACTCTTAGATAAATACGAATATATCGGCATTATATTTTTTTTTTAAATATTGAAAAAATGAAAAATGAAAAATGTTATATTAAAATCATCTACAAACTTCTAAAATTGTCAATCGATTCTGATATATAAGGTTTAGAATTCTTTGTTAAAATTGATATTTAAGGTCCAGGTAAATATTGTTATAGTCAAAAATCTTTCCTTAAACCATCAATAAAACTTAATTTTTTCTGCTTTTTGAATTTATAAATTGGCACCAAAACCACTTGCAGGCTCAGATTCACAGAAAAAAAACAAAAATGATGTTGTTTTTTCAATACAAAATATTCAATTTTCCCATTTACAAACCTAAAATTTCAATTTTACTCATGAAAATGTTTCTTAAAAATTCTGCAAAAAATCATGAATGAGTTTAGAACTAGAATGAAGTTTTTTAGACCCCAGAATTAGAGAAATTCAAAAAATACCTCAAATCGCCTCAGTCTATTCACAACATTTCTAATTTTTTTGTCTCTCAGCAATGAACTATATCGAAGAATATTTCCTTTGGTATATCCTTCTATCATTTCAAATCTTTAATACTCACCGATAAAGCCGCTCAAAAATTCTTTCGATCAATTTTTGACATAACAGCAATTTTTATCATTTGTGATCTTTTTACTGACATTTTTACTTGATTATTGTAATTTTAAAAAAATATTTTTTTTCATATTTGTCATATTTTTGTCATTTCTGTCCTTATCGTCATTTTTTCATTTATGTCATTTTTGTTATTTTTGTCATTTTTGTCGTTTTTATCATTTTTGTAATTTTTGTAATTTTTGTAAATTTTGTAACTTTTGTAATTTTTTAATTTTTGTATTTCTTTTAATTTATGCCATTTTTGTCATTCTTGTCATTTTCGTCATTTTTTTTTTGTCCTTCCTATCAATTTTGTGATTTTTATCATTTTTGTCACTATTGGTCACTTTTGGTCATTTTTGTCATATTTGTCATTTTTGTCATTTATGTCATTAATGTCATTAATGTCATTTTTGTCATTTTTGTCATTTTTGCCATTTTTGTCATTGTTGTCATTTTTGTCATTTTTGTCATTTTTGTCATTTTTGTTATTTTTATTATTTTTGTCATTTTTGTCATTTTTCTCATTTTTGTCATTTTTGTCATTTTTGTCATTTTTGTGATTTTTGTCATTTTTGTCACTTTTGTCATTTTTGTCATTTTTGTCATTTTTGTCATTTTTGTCACTTTTGTCATTTTTGTCATTTTTGTCATTTTTGTCATTTTTGTCATTTTTGTCATTTCTGTCATTTTTGTCATTTTTGTCATTTTTGTCATTTTTGTCATTTTTGTCATTTTTGTCATTTTTGTCATTTTTGTCATTTTTGTCATTTTTGTCATTTTTGTCATTTTTGTCATTTTTGTCATTTTTGTCATTTTTGTCATTTTTGGCGTTTTTGTCATTTTTGTCATTTTTGACATTTTTGTCATTTTTGTCATTTTTGTCATTTTTGTCATTTCTGTCATTTTTGTCATTTTTGTCATTTTTGTCATTTTTGTCATTTTTGTCATTTTTGTCATTTTTGTCATTTTTGTCATTTTTGTCATTTTTGTCATTTTTGTCATTTTTGTAATTTTTGTCATTTTTGTCATTTTTGTCATTTTTGTCATTTTTGGCGTTTTTGTCATTTTTGTCATTTTTGACATTTTTGTCATTTTTGTCATTTTTGTCATCTTTGTCATCTTTGTCATCTTTGTCATTTTTGTCGTTTTTGTCATTTTGGTCATTTGTGTCATTTTTGTCATTTTTGTCATTTTTGTAATTTTTGTCATTTTTGTTGTTTTTGTCATTTTTGTTATTTTGTCATTTTTGTCAATTGTGTCATTTTTGTCATTTTTGTCATTTTTGTCAGTTTTGTCATTTTTGTCATTTTTGTCATTTTTGTCATTTTCGTCATTTTTGTCATTTTTGTCATTTTTGTCATTTTTGTCATTTTTGTCATTTTTGTCATTCTTGTCATTTTTGTCATTTTTGTCATTTTTGACATTTTTGTCATTTTTGTAATTTTTTTTATTTTTATCTGTTACTTTTAATTTGTCGGCCTTAGCGGAGAAAAGTGATGTCCTTTTTAGTAGGGACGCTCATTTTCAACATCTTTCATTTCCATCTAACCTTCTATCCACCTATAAAATTTCATAAGCTTTAGATGTCCCTACTAAAAAGGACATCACTTTTCACCGCTAAGGCCGACAAATTAAAAGTAACATACAAACATTACGGTGGTTAATCTCTTCATTAAAATTAAATAACTTTGGCCAAAAAAGAAAATAAAAACACGACATCATAGCATCGGTGATAGGTCACTATCAGACTATCGACCGTACCGTTTCGCATCCAAACCCCGGATGTAACAAATGCGAAGATAACAAACTGAGAAGACTTATGCATCGATAGATGCGTTTCTGAGTGAAAGGGAGTATATCTGAGCGATCACATGTCATCTTTTTGTTCGTCCGCACTGCAAGTTTTCCCTTGTGGGGCGGACCACGCTTGGCCTACTAATGTGTGGTGGTAGATGCAACTCTATCTGTATCTACTGCTTCATAGTAGTAGGCCCGTGAGGAACAAAAATTTGATATGTGATGATATGCTTCTAAATAAAATTCTACCCGCTCATTTTCAACATCTTTCATTTCCATCTAACCTTCTATCCACCTATAAAATTTCATAAGCTTTAGATGTCCCTACTAAAAAGGACATCACTTTTCACCGCTAAGGCCGACAAATTAAAAGTAACATACAAACATTACGGTGGTTAATCTCTTCATTAAAATTTATTTTTATCATTTTTGTTATTTTTGTCATTTTTGTCATTTTTTGTCATTTTTGTCATTTTTGTCATTTTTGTCATTTTTGTCATTTTTGTCATTTTTGTCGTTTTTGTCATTTTTGTCATTTTTGTCATTTTGATCATTTTTGTCGTTTTGGTCATTTTTGTCATATTTGTCATTTTTGCCATTTTTCACATTTTTTGTCATTTTTGTCATTTTTGTCATTTTCGTCTTTTGATCATTTTTGTTATTTTTGTCAGTTTTGTCATTTTTGTCATTTTTGTCATTTTTGTTATTTTCGTCATTTTTATCATTTTTGTCATTTTTGTCAATTTTGTCAATTTTGTGATTTTTGTCATTTTTGTCATTTTTGTCATTTTTGTCATTTTTGTCATTTTTGTCATTTTTGTCATTTCTGTCATTTCTGTCATTTTTGTCATTTTCGTCATTTTTGTGATTTTTGTGATTTTTGTCATTTTTGTGATTTTTGTCATTTTTGTCATTTTTGTCATTTTTATCATTTTTATCATTTTTGTCATTTTTGTCATTTTTGTTTTTTTTTTGTTTTTTTTTGTCATTTTTGTCATTTTTGTCATTTTTGTCATTTTTGTCATTTTTGTCATTTTTGTCATTTTTTGTCATTTTTGTCATTTTTGTCATTTTTGTCATTCTTGTCATTTTTGTCATTTTTGTCATTTTTGTCATTTTTGTCATTTTTGTCATTTTTGTCATTTTTGTCATTTTTGTCATTTTTGTCATTTTTGTCATTTTTGTCATTTTTGTCATTTTTGTCATTTTTGTCATTTTTGTCATTTTTGTCATTTTTGTCATTTTTGTCATTTTTGTCATTTTTGTCATTTTTGTCATTTTTGTCATTTTTGTCATTTTTGTCATTTTTGTCATTTTTGTCATTTTCGTCATTTTTGTCATTTTTGTCATTTTTGTCATTTTTGTCATTTTTGTCATTTTTGTCATTTTTGTCATTTTTGTTATGTTTGACGTTTTTGTCATTTTTGTTATTGGTGTCATTTTTGTCATTTTTGTCATTTTTGTCACTTTTGTCATTTTTGTCATTTTTGTCATTTTTGTCATTTTTGTCATTTTTGTCATTTTTGTCATTTTTGTTATGTTTGTCGTTTTTGTAATTTTTGTTATTGTTGTCATTTTTGTCATTTTTGTCATTTTTGTCATTTTTGTCATTTTTGTCATTTTTGTCATTTTTGTCATTTTTGTTATGTTTGTCGTTTTTGTCATTTTTGTTATTGTTGTCATTTTTGTCATTTTTGTCATTTTTGTCATTTTTGTCATTTTTGTCATTTTTGTCATTTTTGTCATTTTTGTCATTTTTGTCATTTTTGTCATTTTTGTCATTTTTGTCATTTTTGTCATTTTTGTCATTTTTGTCATTTTTGTCATTTTTGTCATTTTTGTCATTTTTGCAATTTTTGTCATTTTTGTCATTTTTGTCATTTTTGTCATTTTTGTCATTTTTGTCATTTTTATTTTTGTCATTTTTGTCATTTTTGTTATGTTTGTCGTTTTTGTCATTTTTGTTATTGGGGGATTTTTTTTTATTATCTGACGGGTTTGCGCCGGGGGTCTTCAGATTTTCCCCAAAATTGAAAATTTGGTTCATTTTTGCGACTTAAAAACACATGTATTTTTTTCAGATTTCTAACATTTTTATTTTTTGAGTTAGCTTCGGTTAGATTTTTTTGTAAATAAAAAATAACCATTTTTCCAAGCTACATAACTCTGTTGTTTCTTAACGGAAATTATAAAATAGCACATCAAAATGCATTGAAATTTTATCAGCTTTCCAAATAGAATAGTTTAAAAAAATTAAATAATGACCTTCAACATGAAAAGTTGTAAATAAACTTTAAATGGCGTCTAAAAGTACCGTCTGCACCACCGAATATTTTGCAAAAAATACCATTGAATAGCTCAATTTATGATGCAACTTTCATCTGAAGACACCAAAGTGACAACCTAGAAACGATTTTCGTTTATGCTGAAAGTGGTGGTCACAATTTAAAAATATATTCCAAAACAGAAAAAGCTGATTGTCTCGCTTGCTTATTTTTGTATATGGGACTGTTATGAAAGAAGGGGCGGTAGATTGTTGCAGCTTAACTGACTTCATGTTATATCCAAAAATCTAGTAACGTATTCGTTTATACCCAGTTTTGCACCAGGTCACAACAAGTTATGCACATTTTACTGTCATTTTTAGAAGTTTATACGCTAAGTTTTACATCCGTAATTCCCCAGATTTGATTTAAAATGGACGGTGGAACACTGAAGATTCGTGTGTGAGCGATCGAGGTAGCAAAACACTGACGACGAATTATGTTCGTTCTAGTATGGTAAACCTCAAAACTGGGCGAATGTAGAAAACGAATACGGTAAAAGTATCATATTTTCATCATTTTACAGCCTGGGCTGGCCATACTGAGCTCTTTGATTATTTCTACAACATTTGTGCCACTTTCTCATACTTTTTTGATCAATGGGAAAGGATTTTGGTGTCCAGTGCTTAGCTCCCGATATAAAAACTATGTAAAGCACGTCTATATTTCATTTTTTTAATCACATTTTTGTGATCCCAAACACAGGGACTGAACCTTCTACTATTGGCATTGATTATGCTTCACAATGATCTTTGATCGAAAAATTAATAAGTTATATAGTATATGACCAGGTTGTAAAAGCAACATTCCCATTATTAGTTATATGACATAAACAATAAGTTACTCAGAGTTTTGGTTAAAATTAAAAGTCAGTTTTGCTGCAAGCACTCTACAAAGCACGCAAAAGTAGTGTTTTTTACCTGCTTTGGTAAGTTCTATTGTTTCCATGTTGTTAGAAGTGCTTGCTATCTCCATATGTGAGTGCAGTTGTTCCACCATTGTTTGTTTTCGATGCAAAAAAAGAGATTTATTGTCATTATTTCTTTCATAACTCTTCAAGGTGTTAATGGCCCACTTTGGTGTCTTCAGATGAAAGTTGCATCATGAATCGAGCTATACAATGGTATTTTTCGCAAAATATTCGGTGGTGCAGACGGTACTTTTAGACGCCATTTAAAGTTTATTTACAACTTTTCATGTTGAAGGTCATTATTTAATTTTTTTAAACTATTCTATTTGGAAAGCTGATAAAATTTCAATGCATTTTGATGTGCTATTTTATAATTTCCGTTGAGAAACAACAGAGTTATGTAGCTTGGAAAAAATGGTTATTTTTTATTTACAAAAAAATCTAACCGAAGCTAACTCAAAAAATAAAAATGTTAGAAATCTGAAAAAATACATGTGTTTTTAAGTCGCAAAAATGAACCAAATTTTCAATTTTGGGGAAAATCTGAAGACCCCCGGCTCAAATTGTCAGATAATAAAAAAAAATTCCCCATTGGTGTCATTTTTGTCATTTTTGTCATTTTTGTCACTTTTGTCATTTTTGTCATTTTTGTCATTTTTGTCATTTTTGTCATTTTTGTCATTTTTGTCATTTTTGTCATTTTTGTCATTTTTGTCATTTTTGTCATTTTTGTCATTTTTGTCATTTTTGTCATTTTTGTCATTTTTGTCATTTTTGTCATTTTTGTCATTTTTGTCATTTTTGTCATTTTTGTCATTTTTGTCATTTTTGTCATTTTTGTCATTTTTGTCATTTTTGTCATTTTTGTCATTTTTGTCATTTTTGTCATTTTTGTCATTTTTGTCATTTTTGTCATTTTTGTCATTTTTGTCATTTTTGTCATTTTTGTCATTTTTATTTTTGTCATTTTTGTCATTTTTGTCATTTTTGTCATTTTTGTTATGTTTGTCGTTTTTGTCATTTTTGTTATTGGTGTCATTTTTGTCATTTTTGTCACTTTTGTCATTTTTGTCATTTTTGTCATTTTTGTCATTTTTGTTATGTTTGTCGTTTTTGTCATTTTTGTTATTGTTGTCATTTATGTCATTTTTGTCATTTTTGTCATTTTTGTCATTTTTGCCATTTTTGTCGTTTTTGTCATTTTTGTCATTTTTGTCATTTTTGTTACTTTTGTCATTTTTGTCATTTTTGTCACTATTGTCATTTTTGTCATTTTTTTCATTTTTGTCGTTTTTGACATTTTTGTCATGTTTGTCATTTTTGTCATTTTTGTCATTGTTGTCATTTTTGTCATTTTTGTCATTTTTGCCATTTTTGTCATTTTTGTCATTTTTGTCATTTTTGTCATTTTTGTCTTTTTTGTCTTTTTTGTCATTTTTGTCATTTTTGTCATTTTTGTCATTTTTGTCATTTTTGTCATTTTTGTCATTTTTGTCATTTTTGTCATTTTTGTCATTTTTGTCATTTTTGTCATTTTTGTCATTTTTGTCATTTTTGTCATTTTTGTCATTTTAGACATTTTTTTTTTCTTTTTTTGTCATTTTTTTCATTTTTGTGATATTGTTATTTTTGTCATTTTGTCATTTTTGTCATATTGTTTGTCATTTTTTCATCTTTGTCATTTTCGAAATTTTTTTAAATTTTGTTTTTTTTTTTATCATTTACTAGCTGACCCGGTGTGCTTTGCTACACCTTTCAAAATCAAATGATATTTTCAAAAATTATTCAAATTTTTATTGTTTTATTGGCATTATTTTAAATCAAATTATAACATCATTCATTAGCAACCGCTACAAAATGAGAGCTGCAGTTGGAGTTACAAATTGCAACACAAAGATAACTTAAACAAATATTCTAAATCTTGCTCTATAAATTTATGTTAAAGATCTGATAATTTGAATCTGTCTGGAGGGCTCAAATTAATCGTACGCAAACAATCTTACTTATAAAATATGGTTGTTTTTTCTTAATATATTCTGGATTTATGCTGAAAAACTGAACGGAGATCGTGATTTTTAATAATCAATCATACCTAATTTTTTCGTTCCCAAAATCCTCATATATCAAATATAGTTCCATGGGTGATCATTTTTTAAGCTTTACAACAAAATTTATATGAAGCCTCCTCCTTTCTTCCCCTCTCTACACTGTAAATCGTAAGGATCTATAACAATCGTAGAAACATATCTCGTAACCAAGTACCTTTCCTTGCCATATTTGTTTCCATTTATTGGCTTCGTTAGCATAAATTGAGAACTTATGCTAACACTATTGTTATGGGCTAACCCCCCTCCTCATATGTACCTACTCACTGAAAGGAGGATGGTGTGTCAGATAATCATAGAATCATACCAAAATGATTTTCCATGTTAAGTTTTGTCCATTTCTCGGATTTTGTAAAAAAAAGTTAAATATAAGCCTCCTCTTCCCTTCCTATATTCCCAATTCTATCCTCCTACTGCAAGAAAAGAATTGTTTTACAAAGAAAAAGCATTTTTCATACTCAATCATACTCAAATAGAACATGTCACGTTCCCAAATACCCGCCCATGCCAAATTTGGTTCCATTTGTTTTATTAGTTTTTGAGTTATGAAAAAAAAAATGAAAGAGGCCTCCTCCCCCTTTCAACTGGAAAGAGGGAGGGGTCTCAAATAATCATTGAAATATTTTTCGTTTCAAAATACCTTCCCATGCCAAATTTGGTTCCAATATCTTGATTAGTTTTCGAGTTATATGAAAAATTGTAATGTAGCCCCCCTCCCCCCTTCCTATCACCCCACTGGGAGGAGAGAGGGGTACCTTATATTCATAGAAATACTCCCCGTCCCCAAATAACACCCCATGTCAAATTTGATACCATTTGCTTGATTGGATCTCGAGTTATGCAAAAAATTGTCTTTTGTTTGGGAGGCCCCTCCCCCCCCTTACTGTTAGGGGGAGGGGTCCCAAACCATAATAGGAACCTTCCTCGGCCTCCAATACCCCTGTCTGCCAAGTTTCACGTAAATCGGTTCAGTAGTTTCTGAGTCTATAGGGAACAGACAGACAGACAGACAGACAGACAGACAAACAGACAGACAGAAATTCATTTTTATATATATAGATTGTCATTTATGTCAGTTTTATTCTTTTTAATTATATTATCTTTTCATTTTTGTAATATTTTTTCATTCTTGTCATTTCAGTCCTTTTTGTCATTTTTTATAATTTTTGTGATATTTATATTTTTTGTAATATTAAATTGCGACCCAGAGATGGGTCTTGACTCAAACATTCAGTCAGCGAAACTTTTTTTGTAAACAAATGAATCCAACTTAGATGAAATTTCAGGGACTAGATAAGAGAAAATCGATGTTGAAAAACATGCGAAAAAAAAATTCGCCTTGTCTCCCGGTGAGACTTGAACCCACATCTTGCGCCTCTCCGGGGCCCATGTATCAACATTCTACTACAGGAGACCAACCTGGCGTATGAATATTATACTGGTTGAGTGTCGATGTCTATCGGAATGAAGGGAATAGTTCTCCCATGTGATCATAATCATTTTTCTTGGTCTATTTCTATTCCCATCATTTCATCTTACGGTAGTTGGAATCAAGTTTGGACATTTTTAAGCACGGCAAGATTTGCATTGCCTTCTCATATCCTGCACGGGTTGTCAGTTATGATGAGAAATGATGCGTTTGCCGTATTTGGATATCCAGCCAATTTCGGTGTTTGGCACCGCCTTATTTCTATTATTAAATTGCGACCCAGAGATGGGTCTTGACTCAAACATTCAGTCAGCGAAACTTTTCTCTACAAAAAAAAATATATTTTTTGTTTTTTTTTTATTTTTATATTTTTGTAATTTTTGTTATTTTTGTAATTTTTGTAATTTTGTTAATTTGTCATGTTTGTAATATTTGTCATTTTTGTCATTTTGGTCACTTTTGTTATTTTTTTCATTTTTGTCATTTTTGTCTTTTTGTCATTTTCGTGATTTTTGTCATTTTTGTCATATTTTTCTTTTAAATGGTATTTTTGTAATATTTTTTTCATTCGTGTCAATTCTGTCCTTTTAGTCATTTTTTATAATTTTTGTGATTTTTGTATTTTTTTAAATTTTGGTCATTTTTGTTATTTTTGTCCTTTTTGTCATTTCTGTCACATTTGTCATTTCTTTTAATTTTTTTTCTTTTTGTAATTATTTTCACAGACAACTTCCCGCTATTACTAAAACTTAGAGGAACTTTTAAAGAATTGAAGATAGAACTCTGAAAATTTTCACAAAAGAATCTAGCCGATCTGTTGGGTCTCCCTTCATTGAGATCACAAATGATGAATTACTAATACCTTTTAAAAAAACCTAAGCTAAAAAATTAGAATTCCCTCCACGTGATACACTCTCTAAACCGTAAACCACCGTGACTGGCTGACCAAACTCAGTGAACCATATTTTGATGTGCCAATCAGTAGTGCCACAAACGCCAGGCCAGGGCGCTCGCTCATTTGACTCTAACTAACATCATCAACAAGAGCATCCACCAAACCATCAACCTGTATCCTAATAACGAACGCTAGCACGAAATCAGCGGTGGTGATGCAATGATTCCCATATAGAATGGTATCGGTCCAGCTTCTTCCTCGAAAATAACAATTAATCATCCCCAGTTTGTATACAATGAACCGGGATCGCCAACGTGGGTGCATTTTTTCACGGGATTTGTTTCCGATGGAGTCATCGGGATTTGCTGACTCGATTTTTTCGCCACCCTCTCGTGGGACGTCCACTTCCCGGCAATGTTATTCAAACCGTGTGGAGCACATCTCTCAGATTTCCCCTTTTTTTCCCCTCGTTTTGACAGATTTAAGCTTTTTTTTCAGATTTAAGCTTTCGTCTCCTATGCTCTCAAGGCAAAAAAAGCTTAAATCTGAGGAAAAAAGCTTAAAAACGAGATTCACGAGCACATATTTAAAAGATGTTTGTCACACGATACATAGACAAATCGTGTAGCGTTGCAGGGATCTGGGGACGTCACTCTTTCTCAGCTTCTCTACCTCTTTGAAGTAGGTATGTGGCACCTTTGTTACTGTATGTATGATGAAAAAGGGTGGCTTCATATCCAGTCAATCAGACAGCATATTTTCCGAGCGCTGAGTTAGCCATTATATTGGAGGATGCTGGTTCTTGTGCAAGGTTTTGGAGAATTAATCTTTTCGTGACCTAGGTCAAAAAACTATGATTTAGGTACTTTATTTATTAGCCAATCGAAACGCTGACAGGAAAAATTGATATGGATTACATACTGATATTGCTTAGTTCTTGTAACATATCTTTGGAAAATTCTCAACAAAAATCGTTACACTCAGCCAAAAGTAAAATTGAAACCATCAATGTTCAACCTATGATCTATGTAGAACTAAGTTTCCCAATCAAAGTAAGAGCCCTCCTAACTTTATCCGCACCGTCTAAAGTATAACTAAAACCTAAAAATACGGTATACTAGTAAGGTACATATATTTCAACCCAAGTCATCGACCAACTTTCGATATACCACTTGGCCACGAAATGTGAAAATCCCGCGCCATAATACGCGGTGCTATCTCATTAGTCACGTGTCTAAATTTTGACCCTGGTACTTAAATACACACATGTTCCTTTGGTAGACTACTAGCTACTGAGAGTTCATAACACAACCCACAGTATGGAGAAAAAATATCCGCTGGATGCGAATGAAAATTGAAGTGCCTCCCCCACAAAGATGTGGGTTGGAAAAACTAAGGTTAAAACAGCGGAGCAAAACAACAAACGATAATCTTAGCGCTGCACTGGCTGTAAAAGCACTGGATATAGGAAAAAGGATAGCAAAGGCAGAACATGTTATTTCTCTATTGGAAGCGCAAAATTGGAACTATAAAAAGATCCCGTTGACAGTTGGGAGGAGTGTTTTGGCACTGGCAGCCTGGAAAGAGTTGGTGCCTCTTTTCCTCGCCGGTTGCATTGTAAATAAAATGTGCATTTCAATTGGCGGATAAAAGGCTACGACTGCCTTGAGCTTCATTTAACAAGATTAGCGCTGCTTGAAACTCTGAACAGCCCGATCTGCATGCGGATTTGGTATCCCTTTACAGATACTCGTTTTTTAATCAGTTTTAGTTTTAAATTTCACACTCCATTAGTCAGTGAGCCATTTGTAACAAAATTTTAAATCATAACAATCATAATAATACTGACTTGCATGAAAAAACCTCTCTCAGAGAATCTCTTGTGTTTGAAAAGTTTTATATATTCAAAAAAAATCAGTATTTTTTTTTCATGAAAGGCATTGTTAAAAGTTCTTAAAAACTTTGAAATACTGGCGACCTCCTTATTTATTTTTTTTATTTTCGTAGTAGGGGAAAAGTTCATATAACGCCCCATGTGGCTAATACGCGCCACTCTTGTTTTGAAGAATCTGACACATTTTAAGCCTGCAAAATATTACCAATTTGTTTTAAATGCTGTGATTGGTCATGGCAAGTATGAATTTTTCCTTAAAATGCCCCTGTGTCATGATAATTTAACAATTTAGGTTTTTCTTCATTTTGATCTAAATTTTAAAACACTTTTAATAAGGTGTCACCAAGCAGAGAAAAACGAATAAGACAATATTTTCTGACACATCGATAGAAGAGAATCTAAATTATGATTTTATGCTAAAAAATCATACTGAACTCGCTAAGGTATGCTTTTCATGGGTATGTTCTATCACGGCCCATGCGCTCTTTATAACGCGCCAATCGTAGTAGGCTGAAAATAGCATTAATTTTTCAAAAAGGCCAATTTCCATTGAAAATGAACAAAAAGTTCAAAGCCATATTTTGAGCGTTAATTCAGCCCAAAAAATCTATTTTTCATTTTTTGTTAAATTTCTATTAGTCCATTTTGATTTTCTTTTCAGTAAAAGTGTCTGTATGTATTGGTGTGTTTTCGGTCTTCGGCTGCTCTCGGGTGTGTTCGGCTGCTAGGCGCGTATTGAATACACAGCGGCGCGTATTCGCAACACAGTTTCGTTCTGTGGCTTTGAATATGGTTTTTAAAAATCATGTTTTTGGAGAAACTATAGCAATTTGAGTAATGAAAAATCATAGGAATTTGTAGAAAACACTTTTCTTCAACGATTACACCCATTTTTAACACAATTTGTACGTGGAATACACAGAAAATCAGCGATTCGCTTAGGTGGCGCATAATAGGGCATGTTCCCCTATTCCGTCACACGACAAACATAACTTGACGAACATAATTCCTAAAATTCACTCGGTCCATGGCAACCGTTCTCCAATTTCTCGGGCACCCCACGTTCGCCAGATCACGCTCCACTTGGTCTAACCACCTCGCTCGTTGCGCCTCCGCTCGTCTTGTTCCTACCGGATTCGTAGCGAACACCTGTTTTGCAGGACAGTCGTCCGGCATTCTCGCAACATGTCCCGCCCAGCGTATTCGGCTAGCCTTCACCACCTTCTGGATACTGAGTTTGCCGTAGAGTAGCGCGAGCTCGTGGTTCATTCTTCGCCTCCACACTCCGTTCTCCTGCACGCCGCCAAAAATGGTGCTTAACACTCGTCGCTCGAATACTCGAGGTCCTCGAGCAATATCAAACAACCGGTCTAATGAGCGTCATATACAGGTTACACTTCGTGCGATGGCTAAGTCTTCTCGACAGCAGTTGCTTGTGGAGTTCATATTAGGCACGACTTTCGCTGATAATTCGCCGCTGGATCTCACGGCTGGTGTCACTGTCTGCGGTGACCAGTGAGCCGAGATAGACAAAGTCTTCGACTATCTCCAGCTCGTCGCCGTCGATCGTGACCTTGTTATAACTGGACAAGGGGTTCGGTCGTTCTCGGATCCGCAGGCCAGCATTTACTTCGTCTTGGACGTATTAATCATCAACCCAATCCTTCCTGCTTCGCGTTTCAGTTTGCGATAGATCTCCTCCACCGCCGCTCCATGATCTGCTGACTATACCGATGTCGTCGGCAAAGGATAGACCATCGCCTTGTCGAAGCCCCTTGCGTGATTCGAATGAACTCGAAAATTCACCCGATACCCCGAAACCCCGAAAGTGTTGTGTGCACTGCGTTCCATCCATGCGGAAAAGCCGTTCTCGTCCATGACTTTCCATAGCTCGTTACGGTCGATCGTGTCGTATGCGGCTTTGAAGTCGATGAGTGAGATGGTGCCTAGGGACTTGGGGTTCACGGCATTTTTGGAGGATTTGCCTTAATGTGAAGATCTGGTCCGTCGTTGACCGTCCCTCCATGAAGCTGGCCTGGTGACTTCCCACGAATCTGTTTGCTTGTGGCGTTTGGCGGCGTAGTAGGATTCGTCCGGTACATGTTATGTGTCCCAGATCCGGACCATGAACCGGTGTAGGCAATTGGCCAACTTGTCCGGGCCCATTTTGATAAGTTCAGCTGCGATGCCATCCTTCCCAGCCGACTTGTTGCTATTCAGCTGACGAATGGCTTCCTTAACTTCATTCATCGTTGGGAGTGACTCCTCTACGTTGTTGGCTACGCCGGCGATGTACCTTCCGAACACCTGAACGGCGCACATGCAGGAGATCAAGACGGTGGGAGTTGGTTTAGGTGTTCATCGAAGTGCTGCATCCACCTTTTGATCACTTCACGATTGTCCGTCAGGATGAAAATTATTTTTTTTACAAACCGAAACTACTTTAAAAAAAACTGATATTAGTTGCATTTGAATGTTTATTGTTGATTTATTTACGTGGTTATAAATAATTTACATATCTCTTTTTAACTTGTATTTGATAGAATGTTAATAATTAAGTAATAGTGTTATGTTCTTAAATATGCCCCGTTTGTTTTCTCACGAAATAATAATATGGTGAATTTTATCTAATTCGGGATTTCTGTATCGGTCGATGCATTTTTATATAGATTGAAATAGTGTTAAAGTAATGCAATTGGTGTTTTGATGTGCTGGACAGATCGTCTCTTGGCGAAGCCTAATAGTAACGTATTAAGGTAAACGCAAGCAAATAACTGGCAGTTGACATTTTGTTTGTAAGGAAGTCGAACCATTTAGTGATATTGAGAATATTTATTTGAATGCAACCAGTTTCAAGATGACCGGAATCAAGAAGAATTGGATGACAGCACCCCTCACTTTTGGTTTGTTGGAGTTTGGTGAGATCGTTTCTTTTTGAAAATTATTTTTACTATTCATTGTCATATTTGTATTACACTTCTACTCATTCATCCTATTTGCCGAATAGGATTTCCCATAAAAAATTACCTTTCCCCACCTTTCTGAATTCAACACCCTGGGTCGTATGAGTTCTCTGCACCTGAAAAGTTAATTTTGTTGTATCAGATAATCCCCATTATGATTACATTGACTTGTCGCGGTGTGCATAAAGGTACCACACTTATTTTTAAAATCAACACTTGAAATGAGTGTTGCATCCAGACACTCATTTTGGCATCTTGTGTTGGTTTTAATTATGAGCTGTACCTTGTGTATCAGCCAATGCAAGATGTGTGTAGTCACCCAATGCTATGCTATGCTATGCTATGCTATGCTTCACGATTGTCCGTCAGGATGCCCCCGTCCTTATCCCGGCACATTTCAGCTTGCGCCACGAAGCCTGCAGCCCGATGCAGCTGCTCCAGCTCCTCTAACAAATCCAGATCCAAAAAATGACACAGATTTTCATTCTATGCCATGTGGTCTGCCCATGGTACATATTTAGGTCTCCAATTATGCTCACAAAGTCGAATTTCAATCTTACCATGCTAACGTACAGGCTTTTTATTGTGTAGAGGTCTTCCAGTTCTCCAGCAAACAGCCTCACCACTCCAAAAATGTTAGTCCGTCTGATACTAGGCCATTGATGTGGTCCTTGGAGGTCAATCCGGATTCCAGTTTAACGCCCAAATCTAATACGCTGAAAATTTTGCTTATGTCTTCTTCACATAGAGCAGTGGTCGGCAATTTTTTGAGTCGGAAGAGCCAAAACCCTCATATTTTCAAAATTTTGGAGTTTGAAAGAGCCTCATTAAAGATTTAAAAAAGTTTTAAGTGAATATAAAGCTTAAATGAATACTTTGCATGATGTTAATGCGAAAGATTTGAACTTATTTACGAAAGCAGATTGTTTATAAAGTCATCTGCAAAGAAAAGCTTTTAAATTACTAAGGAGATTTTTTTTTATACTAAAAAGCTTTCTTAAGACATTCTCTAGATTTAGTAAATCCTTTCCAAAATCTAGAAGTATGAGGGAAAAATCAACTGAAATTTATGTAGTCGAAAATTTTAATCTTTAAAAGTTATGCTCCTGTCAACTGGTAGAATTTAAAAAAATCATGACATCAAGTGAACGTGTCTTCAGAATTTTATGCATCTGGAAATTTCAAAAATCTCATTTCATGTCACATGTGATTCTTTAGTATTGTGCGTCCAATTCAATGATAAATACAATTTGATACATTGTATATTATTCATCAATGCTTGTTAAAGCTTAGTTTGTTGGAATAAAATGTTGTTTGACCAGTATTAATCTCTAATAATGATGAAATTATGAAGCCTTGATGTAAAAATCGTGACAAAACATAAAGAAACAGTACATTTGATCTGGCAAAAATCAGTTCAAGAATATTTTTAAAGTTTCAAAAAAAAAAAAAAAAATCAACGATGATTAATTCTCAATCGAAAATGAATAATAAAAAAACCGTTACTACAAATTTGTTCGAAATTTGTGTGCATATTGGCTGCACGCATCATACTTGAAATTTTCAATATCTATTTATGTTCAAAGACTCAAAGGTTTATATTTTTTTTTCAATACATATTATTAAATTATGAAATAAAATTGCTTCAGGGCGAAAATGACAATTTAGTTATTGAAAACAGATATTTAACCTGTAGTGAAATTTTCAAATAGTTTTTCCGAATTGTAATTACCATTCATTCTCAATGCTGATTCGAGTTTGGAAAGCTGCCAAACTTTATTTTGTAATTCTCAATCCTTAGTTATGGAATTTTGTATTTCAATTTCATGTAGACTATTGACTATTGACTTTTTTTAATCCGTTATTTATTAAACAGGCTTTCCAGAACTTTTCTATAAGTATCCAGGCCGGGCGAATCCGGGCATAGAGTTTCTTTATTTAAAACTCAAACCCGGTTAACATCCGGGCAAATCCAGCCAAAATGAACGTATTTTTCGAAAAAGACAAGAAAAAGCTGAAATATGAACACACGAAAAATGATTTTCTTTACCAAGGCACATCAGAGGCGTTCAAATCTTATTTAACAAAAAATGCATTCGAATTTATTTTGTGAAATAAGTGGAAAATTTGAAATTTCATAACAAATTGTGATTAATCCTGGAATAAACCGGGTTTTTTCCATGATATATGGGCAACCAGACCGGACCTGGCATCATCAATTTTTTTTCTTTGAAAATCTGGGCAATCCCCGGATGAAGCGGTAAACTGGAACTGGCCGTAAGAACGGGGGGCGTTTTTGGAGTTAAACCTTCTCCCATGAGGGTCCAAGAAAAGAGGGCGAGGTTTTTTACTCAACACTCAATTTTTGGTTCTCGATAAAATTTTGATGATTGAGTAAGGTTATTCAAGTAACAAACTTGACTTTGAGTTTTAGCATCAGTTCAAAATCAAGTCAAGTCGACTTACACTAATCCCAGGTTCAGAATTCAGCAATAGTTTCTTAAAATTTTCTCACTTGTTGATTGAAACTCAGTTCTTTATATTGAATTTTAAATGAGAGTAAATTCATTCCAGCAATTTTGGTTTCAAACTGTCAAAATCATAATTGTACTTTTGTCTTTATATTTTGTTTTCTGTATTGAGCTTAAGATTTTTGATTTGAAATTTGAATAATTATCGGAAACTTTTGATAGAAAGATAAAGTTTGGAAAATCTTGGTTCATACAAAATTTGATCCATCAATTTCACAATGCATATGCGTTTTCCAAATGAAAAAGGTTTGCTTTCAGAATTTGGAAAAAAGAATATTAGAAACCGTCCTGAGTATTTGTTTTATTTAAGGATTCAAAATCCTTGAACTTGATTCTTATGCTAAATTCAGGTATAGCCAAGCTTTAAAATGGCCATCCAGAACTGAAAACTCGGAACCAGATCTTAATTCGTAACTCATATTAAAATTCAGATTCGCAAGTCGGATGAAAAAAAAATATAATTATAGATTCATACTTGAGGGCACTGGAATATTTTTCACATCTTTATTCATTTTTTCATTCTGAATTTGAATTAAGATTTAGAAAGTGTATTGAAATTCGGAAACAGATTCAAAGTTCAATTTTTGAATGGAGGTTCAAAATTTGGATTAAGAAATAATATTGAAAATTCAATTTCCGATTTAGATGGTAAATTCAGTTTAATATCATTGATTGGTAACGAATTTCAAAATTTCAGCTGAAGATCACAAATATAAAGCAAAACTTGATTTTAGTCGTAAGTTTGTTTTATGAAAAAAAACTGATTTTCTATTCATGAAAATGAAGAATGTTTGCTGATAAAGAAACATGTATCTTATCTTCACGAGGAAAAATCTGCAGGAAATTTCATATTCCTCGGTGTTTTGATTCCTTTATTTTCAAATCGCAACTTCTTAGATAGTGAAATTTCGAACTCAAATTTTGAATTAAGATTTGCAAGAAACAGACGCGAAAAGCAAAATTTTTATTTTTACATTAGCTTAAAATTTTTTTATATTTTTCCCATCGATGATTGAATCGAAATGGTTGATTAATTATACAAAATTTTTGGAAATTTCAACTGATTAATTTTCATAGAAGGCTAAAAGTAATTATAAGTGCTTAAAATATAAAATTTGTTGAGGGCTACGTTGGCTAGAGTCTGTCCAAGAACTGATTTTTTGTAAATGATAAACTTTGATTTTCCTGTGTTTGTGTTCGAATGAACGTTTAGAAATAAATAATCTGATGATAATATAATTTTGTTGTTTTAAAACAACATTTATTCTTTGCATTTACTGTTAATGGTAAACTAATTCTTGATATCTATACTGATGCTTCAAAAACAGTAAAAAGTAAAGAAATTGTAAAATTAGGCTTCTAAAAATGCTATTTTGCCATTTGATCCTTCCCGCTTGTTCCTACAGCGGATGTTATTTTAAAATTCTTTTCTGAACCTATGAAAATCCGTGTGCCAGGTCTTAAGACTTCATTATCTTTTCAACATGATTTATGAATATTTTATTCAAAAATGTATATAATATTGGCGCAGTTAATTAAAGAGCCGCAGCTTTACATCAAAAGAGCCGCATGTGGCCCGCGAGCCGCAGGTTGCCGACCTATGACCTAGAGAGTAAGTATACTGGATCGGTGTGAAGCTTCTCGTGAAAGATATGACTGCACATTTTGAGCCCTTTAGTTTCGGTTTTATTCTGGTCGTAAAACCTGTGAACGCATTCAAATCACGTTAAAGTTTTTCGCAACCATCAATTCTTCCAACAGGCATGAATAATTTTACATCATAGATAGGCACAAATGCGTCCGAGAGCACTTCTGGTAAACTGTTCATCAATAGAATGAAGAGGAGGGGCCCCAAGTGACTACCTTGAGGAACTCCTGAAGACTCTTTACATAGTTCCGAACTAATGGAATTTACAGATACCTCCGATACATATTTTTTAAAACGCTTTCAAGATTTCATCGATTCCTTCTAAGTCAAAGGCTTTTGACATGTCAGTGCAAATGCAGTCCACTTGATATCCCTTAACCATTTAATCCAATATACGGGCAGTGAACTCACACAGTTTCGTTACCACTGACCTTTTCTTAAGGAAACCGTGTTGACAAGGCAAAATCCTGTGTTCGATTATGGAATACTAGCTGAGCGGTGTGCTTTGCTACACCTTCCAAAATAAATAAAGTTTTCTAAAACTTATTAAAACTTTAAATTATTATCTGGGCATTTTTTTAACCTTGTAATGTATGACTTTTCTTTAAAATGAGAATAGCAATTAATTCGAATAACACCTGTGCCTTTATTTTGAGTCTTATAACCAACTATACCATTGAAATAAAACGTCACATGCCACATTTGGCTCCATTTGTTGAATAAGAGTTTTCGAGTCATGTCAAATAAACTATGAATAAAACCTCCCTCTTCGTCCTGAAAAGGGAGGGTTTCTAATTATTCGTACACATACAACCTCTCTAATAAAATTTAGTCCTTTTTTGACATGTTCTCGAATTATGCCAAAAAACTGGAAAGGGAGTTTCCTCTGTCCTCCCCATCCCCCCGTGCTGGAAGGAGGTCAGGGTCCCGAAATATCATACCTATTTCTGTCGTACCCGAAAACCGTCTCATATAAAATTTAGTTCCACAAAATTTATCTGCAAGACGCAAGGGTCTAAAACAATCGTAGAAACTTATCTCATACCCAAATACCTTTCCATTCTATATTTGATTCCATTTGCTGGCTTTATTAGCATAAAACAAGCCCCTTTCCTATGTAACTACTGACGATGGAAGGATGGTGTCTCGAGTAATCATACCGAAATAATTTCCCATGTCATTTTTTTTTTCCATTTCTTAGATAAATTTTCGGGTTATGCAAAAAAATGTATGGAAGCCTTTCTTCTCCCTTCCTATATCGTCAATACTATGCTCCTACTGCAAGAAAGAAATGGTTTCAAATAATCATAGAAATATTCCCATCCCATGAGAAATTTTGTTCCATTTGCTTGGTCAGTCGAGTTATGCAAAAACATGTAAAAGAGACTCATTTCCCTTTTCCATCTCTCCATTGGATGAAGGGGTGATTACTAGACCGCTGTAAGTTTTGTATGGAAATTTTAAATTCTTACATTTTTACAACTCCCATAACTTTTTTTAGTTGTTTTTGCTGCCAGAAATAGCAATAAAAATTTAGAAAGCGATCCATTCAATCCTGAATTCGCGCAACAAGTTTCAATTTTCTATGGAAATTTTTATGGAAAAAAAAATTTTTTTTATTCAAAAATCGCCAGAGATGTACTGAAAGTTCCAAAAAATTTGGATGAAAAATATTCCTTGATTCTTGTGGTACAATTCATGTGAACAAAGCACAAACCTAACTTGTACCCCAGAATAGTTATTCAATGTTATACAAAAAAAAATTCAATTTTTTTTGCGTTTTTGTATGCTTATTTGAAGCTGGATTTGAACCGTAGGAGGATTTGAACCGTAGGATGAAAATAAAAAATCACAAAAAACTGCTTTGCATTGTCAGAGAATTTATTAATGTATATAACTTTTGCAAAAACCTTTCATGCAATTATTAAAAGCTCTAGCAAGCAAAATCTGCCATTTTTAAAAACTTTCAATGGATTCAGATTATTTATTTTGAAATGGCTATAGCTTTTTTCATGAAAATGAAGCTAGTCAAAACCAAAAAATCAAAGACCGACTTCATTTCAAGCTTATTTGAATTTTCTGGATGATTGAATTTGCAAAAATTTCTTCTTCCATACAAAATTAAAATGCGTTGCGCTAACTCAGGAATCAACCAAAACATCAAAAATTTTACACTGATGCTTGTTGACCCGAAGGGCATCGAAAAAACATATGGGAGCAAAAAGTCATTTTCTGCAGCGGTCGAGTGAGTACTTTATGTTCATAGAACCATTTCTTGTACTAAAATTACCTTTGATGCCAAATTTGGTTTCATTTGCTCAATAAATTCTCAATTTCTGCAAAAAAAAATTGTATGGAAGTCCCCTTTTCCCCATTCATATCTCCCCGATGAAAGACAGGAGGGGCCTCAATTTATCATACAATCATTTCATTTCTAAAAATTTAGACGAATAATGCAGTCTAGTGAAATCCCTGAGTGCTGTGAGTTAATAATTGTTTGACAATACAGCTTCAATCTTTCATATCTCGAAAAATAGAGATATTATATTGGAATTTTGATTGGTTCTTACGTAAAATTTTCACAAAAAACCGTTGAAATCATAAAATTCAAGAAAAAAATATACTTTTCTTGAGAAAAATAACATTTTATTTTTAGAGCTGTGTTTTGACGTTAAAAACGTTACAATTTCAAAAATTAACATCACATCAATCGATAGATTCTAATGATATCTACACAATGCATATTTTGTCATTTTGGTATGATTTTTCAGTCCGGAGATATTGTTTTTTAAAAATGATGAATTTTTCAAAATCTTGAAAAAAAGAAGGGAGGGTCCTAGAAGGAGGGGTGGGCGGATCTTTCTCAAAAATTGAGGTTTTTTTTCTGTAGGCCTCAGAAAGTCTTTTGGCCAAGTTTGACGAATTTTTGTTAAGATTTTTTTTTCGCTGTGCACACTTGGTATGGAATGACCCATATGTAAAATACAAATTTGAAGGTTGTTTTGATAGCTTTTGCAGCAGTTCTGTGTGAATTCCTAAGATGTTTCATACGACGTAATGAAAGCTCACGCGAGAATTGGGGCATATCTTCTAAATTTATCCCTAGCTAAATTTGTTTTTTTTTTTTTTTGTAGAGAAATGAATCCAACTTAGATGAAATTTCAGGGACTAGATAAGAGAAAATCGATGTTGAAAAACATGCGAAAAAAAAATTCGCCTCTGCATGTTTTTCAACATCGATTTTCTCTTATCTAGTCCCTGAAATTTCATCTAAGTTGGATTCATTTCTCAACAAAAAAAAAAAAAAAAAAAAAAAAAAAAAAAAAAAAAAAAAAAAAAAAAAAAAAAAAAAAAAGTTTCGCTGACTGAATGTTTGAGTCAAGACCCATCTCTGGGTCGCAATTTAAAAATAGCTAAATTTGGAAATTCAAATTCCCCTCACTCTATGGCAAAGGGTTGGAAAGTCGCTGAATCATAATCCGAATGGTACAGTGAAATGACTTTTGATCCTGCCACCCACATACTTGTTCAGCTGCTGCTGCTGTTGCTGCACATTGCCCTCTAATTCTAGATACGTTGTAGCAGACAGTTTATATCACACCAAATGTTTGCAAATGTAAAGACCGGGTTTGGCGCGCGGCAACGACGGCTTGTTGCTACCGATGAATGGCAAGCGCATATTCAAGGTCTTGGGAAATGATAGGGAAAATGCATTGCCCCTTTCCACAGGGAGATAAACACAGACTTTGGCAATATGTTGATCCAACTTACTTTTGCAACGGTCGCCATTTGATGTTGCAGCACATTGAATGACACATTCTCTGAGATGTTTTTTTGAAATTTGTGGCTCATTCACAATGTCACTGGTTTGATAAAAAAAAAAACACTTGAACCATAGTTCAGATTTTTTTCCCTTCTATTCTTATTCTCGTTTCGTTACTATTAGTTAGCATAAGAAAAGGTTCAACCGGAAGGTTGATGCTTTCTAATTGATGGCAGACGTTTTGGCATAAATATTTCAAACGCGTGATTGATGTCTGATAGACGGCCTAATTCGCTAAGTGAGTTCTCGTTCGTCTTGCATTGCATTGTTTTGATGCAATTTGCACCGATCTTCTGGGGATTGCGGCCGCGAATGGGAATTATCCGGGTTAACTCGGAACAGCAGCCAGCGCTTTTGATTGATGATTTTAAACAGCCCGCTTCCGAACAACAAAGCACCCACGAGTGCATTTCAGGAACATACCCGTGTTGCCTAAATCATTCGGGTATTTTTTTTCTAGAGGAAAAGGATGAAAACGTTTGGGGTTTTTGGGAGTATTTCTAGAGCACTACTAACAGTATTTAACGGAATATAAATTTAAAATTGAACAATCGATTTTTTTTAAGGTACATCAATCTTTTCGAAACCCATAGAAGTATTTTGACCTGAATTATGTGTTTCCTTATCATATGAATGTTTTCCTTATCATATTATTTTTTGAGATCCATGTTTCTAACTTTAAAAAAAACGCACTGTAAAATAGATGTAACTAGCGATTTTTTAAAAATCTGTTAACGAAATGTCAGATTGAAAATGTTTGTACTTGTTGTGATACAAAACTCACAGTCATCCGTATTTGACATCTAAACTTTCATCGAACTAAAGAACTGAGTAACATCACAGAGAACAGACGTACAAGCTCGAACAAAAAATTGTCAAAAAAGTGTGTAAAATTTCAAATGCTATCACCAAATAATACGTTAGAAATCGACTACAAACAGTGCCATCTATTGTGGCTTGTGATATAGCTCAGTTGGCAAGTCTGTTGTCTCCTGAGCAGATGTCCACGAGTTCGAGCCCAAGAGTAAACATCGAACACAGTTGTACCGGATAGTTTTTCAATAACGATCCACCAACTGCAACGTTGATAAAGTCGCGAATGCCGTAAAGATGGTAAAACGACTATAATCGAAACAAATAATAATAATAAGTGCCATCTATTGCGCCGTTCAAAAGTCACAAATCAACTTTAAAGTGCCAGTTTTCGAAAAGGCGTAATCATATATAAACTCACAAAAAGTCAAAAAGGGTGTTGGGATTTTTACACAATTTTCGTGGGCTAGCTTGTACGTCTGTTCTCTGTGGTAACACTAAGTTATATAGTAGATAATTATCTCAAGTTGGGTGTGTTGTTTTTCATCTTTTTTCGAAAGTCAAAAACCCTGTAGACTAAACAGTTTCCTCTCTGGTCATAACGAATGACAAAATTTTTGCAGATTTATAAAATGAGATTTGGGTTTCGATTCGAAATTTTGTACGAAAAACGCAAAAATTTTTTCGGAGAATGTCATTTTATTGGTTTTTCTTGGATATTTTATTCTCACGCAATCCGATTGAAAATGTCCAAACTTAGTTCAAATTGTTATTTGAACAAGAAAAAGACAATTCTACCTGATTTAAGTTAAATTTTGCAAAATCGTGACATATGGTATCTCTTCATTTCTGGTAACCCTATTTTTTGCTGCAAATTATAGAGAATCTAATGAATATCATTTCGTCAGACCATTTCAATGCTCTAAAATAAATAATTTACTTGTTAAAATTATATTTCTGACAATTGAACGGAAAATCGGTCAGTGTTGCTAGTTTCTTTTCGTGAAAAAACAATTGCTCTGTTTGGGGCATTATAACTTAAGGGTGATACGGTCAAAATTTGGTCAAGGGAAAACGCGTGTAAATCGGTGAAATCGTTTATTTAAAAAATCTTATTTAATTTCTTTTTCAAGTTTAATTAGTATAAAATTCGGGAAAAATATTCAGTTAGACTTCCGCTTTTCCAAATCCGAATTGCCGGGCCTTACGCTTAACCCCTGCCATCAGATTTTGTACAGCCACCTTGTCCACCTTCTTCGCCGCAGAAAGCCAGTTTGCCTTGAACTGCTGCTCGTCCTTAGCTGTTTTTTTGGTCTTCTTTAGGTTCCGCTTGACAATAGCCCAGTATTTCTCAATTGGGCGGAGCTCTGGCGTGTTGGGAGGGTTCTTGTCCTTGGGAACAACCTGCACGTTGTTGGCGGCGTACCACTCCATGGTCTTTTTACCGTAATGGCAAGATGCCAAATCCGGCAAAACAGTACGGAACAACCGTGTTTCTTCAGGAAGGGCAGCAGACGTTTATTCAAACACTCTTTCACGTAAATTTCTCGGTTGACAGTCCCGGAAGCTATGAAAATGCTGCTTTTCAAGCTACAGGTACAGATGACTTGCCAAACCAGATATTTCTTCGCGAACTTTGACAGTTTCATGTGGTTGAAAATATCTGCTACCTTTCCCCTTCCTTTTGCCGTATAAAACTCCTGTCCTGGAAGCTGCTTGTAGTCGGCTTTGACGTAGGTTTCGTCGTCCATTACCACGCAGTCAAACTTCGTCAGCATCGTCGTGTACAGCCTCCGGGATCGCGCTTTGGCCGTCGAATTTTGTTTATCATCGCGATTTGGAGTCACTACCTTCTTGTAAGTCGATAGTCCGGCTCGTTTTTTGGCTCGATGCACAGTTGAAGACGATACACCCAGCTTATTTGCGTCATCTCGGAGAGAGAAGTTAGGGTTTCGCTTGAAACTACCGGCAACTCTCTTTGTCGTTTCAGCGGCTTCCGATTTTCGATTTTCCCCCGATCCAGACTTCCTGGTTGTCGACAAACGTTCCCCAAACACTTTAATTACATTTGTAACGGTTGATTAGGCGACTTTTAGCGATTTTGTCAGCTTTGCGTGCGTGTAGGTCAGATTTTCGCGATGCGCGAGCAAAATTTTTATACGCATCCTTGGACGGCATTTTGACAACTGAAGAGTGAATTCCAAAATCAAAATAGGAGCAACATTCTACACACACACACACACACCTTCAAAATGAGGGGTGTTCAGGTTTTTTAAATGCATAATTGAAAGAAATACTTCAAGTTGATATTGACCAATTGACCACATTTTGACCGTATCACCCTTTATTTAATCGCTACTCCTAACCATTTGCCGTTTCGGGCATAGTTGTAGCACTGATCATACTGACTGGACACTCGATTTCGTTTTCTGGTTAATTTTTCTAACAGTACGCAATATCGATTCCAGAGTGCGCATCGATCGATTTGAAGAAATGCTATCCCAGTTAGGAAATGCCACCCAACAAAATAAAAACAGGCAATTTCTGCGATAAAATCGGGCTAAACAGGGACATTTTTCCTACAGGGCATTTGTATCGGAAAAATGGTAGGTTCGCCACCTACCGTCGGTATTGCGAACCTGCTAAGTGTGACGAAAAAAATTAGCCAGAAAATGATCGAATTTTTGTTCTAAGTGTCCTGTCAGTATGATCAGTGGTTGTAGCCAGAAAATTATCCAGTTCGCTCCATATATTGAAATTTCATTTGCATTGCGTGTGAAAAAATATTCAAGAAAACCCAAAATAGTGAAATTCTCGCATACAAAATAACAAATCGAAACCGGTGTATTGAATTTTCATTTATAAAATCTGCAAAAATTATGTCGTCTGTTTTGACCAGAAAGGACACTGTTTAGACTACAAGGTTTCTGAAATACGAAACAAGTTGCAAAACGATATACCCTAATCCCCCGTGTTGCCATGAATATGTACAAATTTTCTGAATTGATTAAAGCTGCGAGCTTTTAACTTAAGTTGAATCATGAGGATATATGTTGTATTTACAAAAATATAATTCGGTAAACAAAAACTGTTTCCTCGTGTGAGTCTAATTTTAGATTCGCAACGAACTTGAAAAGTGGTAAAATATAGTAAAAATATACTTGCTTATTTACAGTAAGAATTAGCGGTATATTGAGAACCTTCTTGCTAAGTTACGTTAGTAACTTTTTGGTTCCATATGACACCAATTGGAAACTTTAATATACTTTAAATGGTGCTTCATGAGGTTGTTTTTTTTTTTGAACACACATGTTTTGGAGGTTTCTCCGGTCGAAAAAAAGCATCGCAAGAAAATCTAGAATCCAAAAGAAAGACAAAAACAGCGTTAAATTCTAGAGATAGCATTTTTTCGCAAATTTCAAAAAAACAAAATTTAAAAAAAATTCAAATAAAAAAAACAAAAAAAGTAAATAATTATCTAAATTACCTTGATTTTCAGGATCATGATTAAGACCAGAATCATGGGCAGAATTTTAATCAGGATCAGAATCGGAATCACGATCTGGATCCAGATTCGAATCACGATGTCTTTTTTCGAGACCTTTAAAAAGAAAAAAAATTACATCTCTGACAATTTGTCACATTATAGAGCAGACTCTCCCTTAACAAACAAAATATTCAGAAAGAAAAATCGCTCGGGGGTCCAGAACAACTTTTATTTCAAGATTTGCGAACAAAATACATGAAACGAATTTAGATTCAACAATCAATGATCAGCTGATTTTTCCTGAATCGTTTTCAACTTACCGCTGTGACCGTACTTCTGTGAACTCAGATAAAACTTCGGGTGGAGGAGTATTAATTGCTGTGAACAATCGTTTTGCCAGCACTTTGGTGAAGTTACCGCTAAACTTATGTTAAACGGAACAGAAATTATTATTTGCTGCATTTACTTACCGCCTGGATCCAGTTGTGTGCGATATCGATCTCATACGGCAAGTATTGAAGCGTTAATTAATAACGCGCCGGATTGTTATTGGCGATTTCAACTTGAAAAATACGTCTTGGTTTCGAGATAAAGACACTGATCTTCATCTGTTACCCTATAACGTTCGCTTACCAGAGGAAGCCGTTCTTGTTGACGACATGGCTGCATCGGACCTGTTCCAAATTTGTGGAATACCAAATCAAAACAATCGCTTTCTTGATTTGTTATTTACAAACGACGTGGAAAGCTGCCAAATAGAAGAATGTGTACCGCTGTTACAGAACGAGTCGCATCATACTGCCATGGTTGTAAGTGTCAATGTAGACAAACTGCATTACTCGGATCCAGAGTCGGCTGAAGAAAACAAGGTAATGATTGATTTCAAGAATTTCGATGATGCAGCTGTTTCTCAATCACTTCTGGAGGTTGAATGGGAGAACGTTTTTATTTCGAACTAGCTGACCCGGTGTGCATTGCTACACCTTGCAAAAATAAATGTAATATGTAAAAATTTATTCAAATTTAGATTTTTGTAAGCATTTTTTAAAAATCAAACCGCATCATAGTTCAGAACCAACAGCTTTGAAATGAGAGCTTCAGCTGGAGTTCCGAATTTCAATTCAAAGATGGTATATATTATTGACTGGAACTTGATCTCCAAACTTGTTTTTTCAAGATCTGAAATTTGTACTCTGTTTTTAAAGCTTCATAATGACTCAAATAATGTCAATATTTATGGATTTTCCACCTTTTTCCCAAAGTGGGAAGTTACGAACTTCCATAAAAACGTTTTTCACATCTATTTTTGAGTTATGCCAACTATCCGTACGCAAAAAAACCCCTTTTAAAATATGGTCCCTTCTTTGAAAAGCTCTTTATCTTAAACTTACATGGGAGCTCCCCCATCTTTTCCAATTTTGTCCCCCACTGCTTGAAGAAGGTAGGCTGATTTATCTGGCTAGAGTTTACATAAATTTCTAATTGAAAGAAAAAGATTCGCATATTGGAATTTATTGCACATTGTACTTTATGGAAATATGAAAACCGATCAATAACGTGAATCGGGACAGCTTTTTGAGTATTTTCCTAAAATTCTGTATTATGAGCACTTCCAGCTCCTGATCAGCATTAGATGGTGTATTTTTAGGAGTTGGAAAAACAATCTATCGAAATTTGAAAAAAAGCGATGAAAAGGATTTTTAATCAACATTTTCAAATATCTTTTTCCGCCATCCTCGCCCTTCGAAGCAGTTTGAATATCTATTCTTTTTGCGCCAAAATTTTGTTAAAAAAATGTTTCGCCATATGCCAAACTCATGGACATGAGACATTATAGCTTGGAGTTTTCCCAAACAACACTTATCATGGTATGAAAATAATCGATTTTATACAGTGCAAATTTTTTTTAAAATAAATTTATTGAAGCAAAAAATATCAGTTGCATCACTAAATAATTTCTTCGCGTTTTTTATTTTCTCTTTGAAAGTCAAATATTCAAAAATGTTGGCAAAAACAAATTTCTATGTTAACGTTTGTCCCGTACATCGGGGCAAGTGTAAATTTAAAGCTTATTTTCAGATGCGTCAGAGTAATGGCTTCAAAATGGATTTAATACATATATCTGTTTGTTTGTTTTATCAAGTTTCATTGATATATCTGCAGTATTTCAGCAGTATAAATTTATATTTGTTATTCCACTTTTAAAGAAAGCTGTTCAAAGCAAATGACCTTCATTTACAAAGACATTTAAGAATTTTAAAGATCCGCTTCAGATCCAACATTCGGAATATTCCTTCTGATCTTTCCAACATATTAAATCATTTTGAAGATGAATTTCTTAAACGTTCGACGTTTGCCCTTGCCTCACCGTGTAAGTTGACAGGAGGGTATATTGTTTTAAACACTTTAAAAGTATACTAAAAATATCATTTTTTTTGTAACAGAGTAAAGTTGAACGTTTGAACATGCTCTAGTGTTCCTTGAATGAAATTTCTTTCGAAAAACGAATTCCCTCACTTTAGGTCAATAAAAATTAGTTTATTTCACTGATGCCTCTCATTTATAAACACGTAAGTCCTGTCTTTCCTAATTCAAAGAAAAGGCTCTTGATCAGTTCTTGTGTCGGATCGGAAATTTTAATGGCGCTTGAAAAAACTTCAGTTTAGTACATTTTTACATGTTCAACAAAATGTTTCCGATCTACCTCTGTAGAAAACATCTTATTCATATTTCTGTTATCAATATGATTCAAAAATAACCTTGCAGGCGAATGGGTTAAAAAATTGTATGTTAATTCTTTACTTTCAGTATTTTTTTTTTCAATTGTCCGCAAAGTGTCATACCATTATTTCATTAGCATCAAAACTAAATTTATATTTTTTAGACAACAAATGCTACCTACATTAACACGAACTAACTATGGAAGAATTTTAGAAAATCTTCCGATTGGTTTTGATTCGATTGATAAAATACCAATCCATGCCACATCTAGGTGTCATTTATTTCCACGTGCTGTGTACAATTAAGCAAGAAAAAACACATCTAGATTGCATATCGCCCCCACGTGCATAAGAAATATAGGTACTTGGATGAGAAACAGACGCCTAATTTTTAAATTTTTCCAGCGATCAACAAACAGCTTTGGTTACTATCCACTTGCGACGACGATTTCTTGACCATAGAGACGGAAAACAACCCCCTCAAAGAATAGAAAAACTCTAAAAATGGATGCCATGACTTTTCAATTTCAGATTTTGGCAAAAAAATGTATATGTTTTATTCGATCGACGAAATGTCAATCTGGGTCTCATCTAGGCGTCATTTATAACCATGTGCTGTACAAATGAGCTGGGAATAAAGTAGAAAAAAAATCACATCAAGGCTTCATAACGCCACCCCTCGCATTGAAAATATTCTTGGTTGAGAAATACGCGCCAAAATATTTCCACTGATCAGTATGCTATGCCTTGGTTACTATCCTTTTGCGACGTTGGCTCGACGCCTCGACCTTGGAGACGAAAAACAAACCGCCCAAAGGAAGAAAAAATCTCGAGAAAATGGATGTCATGACTTTAATTTGTTCCGGAAAACTACAAATTTTGTATGGAAGCCCCCCCTCCCTTAAGTCGGATGGAGTTTTGAGTCCCTTCTTTGAAAAGCTCTTTATCTTAAATTTACATGGGAGCTCTCTCATCATTTTCTAATTTTGTCCCACACTGCATGAAGAAGGTAGGCAAATTCAACAGGCTCGAGTTTATATAATACTAATTGAAAGAAAAAGATTCGCATATTGGAATTTATTGCAAATTGTACTTTATGAAGAGAGAATTTGTTAAATCGATGAATAGCGTGAATCGAGACAGTTTTTTGAGTATATTCTTAATAGTCTGTATTATTAGCACTTCCAGCTCCTGATAAACTTTAGATGGGTTTTTTTTTGGAGTTGAAAAAATAAGCTAAAGAAATTTGAAAAAAAAAAACAATGAAAAGGATTTTTAATAACCATTTTCAAACAGCTTTTTTCACCATCCTCGCCTACGAAGCAATTTGAATATCTTTCCTTTTTGCGTCAAAATTATGTTAAAAAAATGTTACGCCATATTCCAAACTCGTGGACATGAGACATTATAGCTTGAAGTTTTCCCAAACAGCACTTATCATGGTAATGAAAAATATATTAAATAAGTTATGTATTAAACACAGTGCAAATTTCTTTTTTTTAAATAAATTTACTACAGCAAAAAATATAAATATAAAAAAAAAATATCAGGTGCAGAAAGTCAAATATTCAAAAATGTTGGCAAAAACAAAATTTAAGTTTACATTTGTCCCGTATATTGGGGCAAGTGTCAATGCAAAGCTTATTTATTTACAGATGCGTCAGAGGAATGGCTTTAAAATGGATTTAATACGTATTCCTGTTTTTTTGTTCTATCAAGTTTCACTGATATATCTACAGTATTCCTGCAGGATAAATTTATGTTTTACTCCACTTTTAACGAATGCCGTTCGAAGGGAATGACCTTTATTTACAAAGACATTTAAGAATTTTCAATATTTGCTTCAGTTTCAACATTCGGAAAACCCCTTCTGGTCTTTCCAACATATTGAATCATTTTAAAGATGAATTTCTTAAAAGTTCAACGTTTGCCCTTGTCCAACCGTGTAAGTTGTCAGGAGGGAATATTGTTTTTAACACTTTAAGGATATATTAAAAAATTCTCATAAAAATTTTGCGTCCAGTTAAATAACAGTTCTAAAGTCTCGCTTTTCAAAAACGAAGCGGATCAAAAGTCTTTTTTATGCAGCCATGTAACACAAAAACACTTTTGATGTTAAGTACGTACTCGAATTGGTATGTAATCAAAAAGTACGATGGTTTTTCAGATTTTTTTTTCAAATAAAAAGCTCCCAGTTTGATTTCTAAATTCGTTTCAGTTGTGTAATTGGGCCGAAGTAACAATTTCTAGAAGAAAACATAATTTTTAATTTTTTTTTTAACAGAAAAAGTTGAACGTTTGAACATGTACTAATGTTCAAAAAGTCGAATGCTACCTACATTAACACGAACTAAATATGGAAGTATTTTTGCAAAGCTTTCAATTGGTTTTGATTCGATTGATAAAATACCAATCCGCAACACATCTAGGTTTCATATCGCTCCCACGTGCATAAGAAACATAGGTATGGGAGAGTGGGGAATCATGGGCCACTTTTTTTCGTTGTTCCATAACTTCTTTATTATAAAACATACAATGAAAACAAAAAATGGTATGGTTTTTACATTTACAAAAAATGGTATTGGTTTACATTTTCAAGGTATCATAAGGTATTTTTTTTTCAAAATTTTAATAAGTTATTTTCTCCTAATTCTGACTGTTTGAAAAAAAGCAATATTTTTTGGATTTTGAAAAATGGTGGGGAATCGTGGGTCATCAAATCCAAATTGACCAAATTACATGCAAAGTTTATGAGTTGACCCAAAACTGTGATTTTCTAATTCATTTCGTTATTTTAAAGCAATTTCAGATGATGAAATAAAAAAGAGAGCTGTGTATGATCGCATAGATTCCAAAACCTGGCTCGCAAAGGTTTTGGCAAAATTTCTTATATAAGATGGACAAAATATTTTTCATAACTCTTCATTTGGCATAAGAAAACTTTACAGATAGGAAAAACGTATTTTAAGTTCTGAATGTGTATAAAAACATAAAAATATAGGTGATTCAAGATGTGTGGCCCACGATTCCCCACAAGCTATGATTTGCAAATTGGTTGCGTTTGTGTGACTTATTGATGTTTCATCAAAAATTCCTTTTCCACGTGAAAGATCATGTTAAAACTAAGATCATAAGCGTATGAGCATATTTTTGTTATGCACTTTAGGTTCCCCATCGATGAAATTAGCGGGTGTTTTTTTTAATTATGTTAGTAAATTTTTCTACCTTTTTTTAGCTTGTTAAATAAAAGAAGCATATGATGCGTAATTCAGTCAACAACATATAGGAATATATGCTCACGTAAAGCGACGACGATGACAGTTGGTTTGAGATTTTTATCTCAACACACATCTGAGATATTGAAAGTGGCCCACGTTTCCCCATGGCCCACGATACCCCACTCTCCCCTACTAGGTTGAGAAACAGGCGCCTGATTGTTAAATTTTTCCAGCGATCAATGAACAGTATTCTTTAGTTACTATCCACTTACGACGACGTTTGCTTGACCATAGAGACGAAAAACAAACCCCACAGATGAAAGAAAATCTCTAAAAATAGATGCCATGACTGTTCAATTTCAGATTTTGGCAAAAAAAAATGTAGGTACATATATGTTTTATTCGATCGACAAAATGTCAATCTGGGTCTCATCTAGGCGTCATTCAAAACCATGTGTTGTACAAATGAGCTACACAGCAAAAAAAAATGTAACGTTGGACGATGTAATTTATGACGATGTTAGCCAACCTATGTATTTTTATTGATTTCGGTTAAAATATTACATCTAAACGATGTACACAATCCGAACGCGTCATGTTGTGTAATATTTCAACTTGCTATGTAGTATTACATCAAGTAGTCAATGTTTATTCCAATTGACATTTTAAATAGTTTTCGTGTCGGAAAGTTAGAAACGGATTGTGGAGCTCCGGAGGATTTGTTCTGTTGGTAAGTCATATCAATATTGATAATGCATGTAAGCAAATCTATTGGTGATAATTTTTTAACATAATTTTGCTCTTTCAGGAATTTCGGCCATCGTTAATTAGCGATACAAAAGAGTTCCGGAGAAAAAAAAAAACAGGTATATTTGAGGTGAGTATTCTGCGTTAAATTTTTTATACTCCTTGTGAACTTTTGCATTCAATTTTTACAGAAATCGATTGTTACCATTTGCAAATGTGAAGTTCCTCGATCAATGGCCTTCAAAGGGACAAATAAAACGGATACGGAACCTTGCCAATCAGTTTTTCTTTCGTGTATGAATATCTAGCTGGAGGTGAATACCTCCTTTCCAGTCTCCTTTTAAAGTAAGAAGGACATGATTTCAGCAGGATACTGAAAGGTTCACCGACACAGATGTGATTGAATCCATTTTAATGCTTCCATCCTTCAGTTGTTAGTTTGTCATATTATTCATGGAATAAAATGTTCTCTTTAGTTTGAAATGGTTTGATTTACTCTGATAAAAATTTTCTGAACCCATTATACATACATAAGTAGAAGGTCAAATTATGAATCTTTAATTTGAATTGTCGATTTTTTTTTAACATACCAGAAATAATTGAAATATTCAAATAATAATGTAACGGTTATTGATTTTATCACAAGATTTATTTTATCTCTGTGCTTGATCTTGTCTACTGCGTTACATATATTTTTTATTATTTTTACATCCTAAACGTGTAGTTGTTCGGTACATCAAAACAATGTAATATTAGATACCTTTAGCGACTCGAGTTATGTGCACGTTTTTGATGTAATATCGCAACACTTTTTTTGCTGTGTAGGAATCAAGAAAAAAAAATCACATCAAGGCTTCATATCGCCACCCCTTGCATTGAAAATATTCTTGGTTGAGAAATACGCGCCAAAATATTCCCACCGATCAGTATGCTATGCCTGGGTTACTATCCTTTTGCGACGTTGGCTCGACGCCTCGACCTTGGAAACGAAAAACAAACCGCCCAAAGGAAGAAAAAATCTCGAGAAAATGGATGTCATGACTTTAATTTGTTCCGAAAAATTACAAATTTAGTATGGAAGCCCCCCCTCCCTTAAGTCGGATGGAGTTTTGACTATTACAGAAACCACCCCCGGCCTCAAAAACCCTCAGATGCCAGTTTTGACGATGATCGGTTCAGTAGTTTCCGAGTCTATAGGGAACAGACAGACAGACAAAAATTCATTTTTATATATATAGATGAAGATTTTAATGTTGATCACGCTGGACCTCGCGTTCAAATGATGTTTGAATTTTTAAGCGGTTTTGGAGTTTTCGATAATGTTGCAGAAAATTTTCGTTCAGTTGAAAGCGTAATTGATTTCAATGTCTTGTCTTTCTACAATGTTATTTACGGCATACTGCTAGAGCATTGTAGAACAGTCAAAAAAAGGCCGAATCGAACTAAATACCCAGAATGGTTCAACGCCGAAACAATTCGTCTTCTCAGAGATAAAAGAAGAAAACACAATAAGTATCGTAAAAGCAAAGCTCAGTCGGATAAAACTGCTTACCGAGCTGCGTCTAATGCCTTCAACACTTTGCATAGAGCCCAGCGTATAACATATTTGCATGAACTTCAAAGAGGTATTCAAGCTGAACCGAAGCGTTTTTGGAAGTACGTCAATTCCAAGCGCAAAGCAAATTTAGTTCCAAAAAACATTTGTTTCAACGACAAAAGTGCTAGTACTTTCGTTGAGGCTTCTGAATTATTTGCCGAATATTTTCGCAGCATTTACAACGCAAACGATTTGGTTGCAGAATTAGAATTGCAAGTCACGGCAGAGGTGATGCCAGAATTGAGCGTATCGACAACGGATGTTCGGCAGAAAATTTCTCAGCTCGATGAATCCAAAGGAAGTGGACCTGATGGTATTCCAAATTCATTTCTTAAAAAGTGCGTGGGCGCTATTGAAAAGCCTCTACAATTGCTCTTCTCAGCTTCCATTCGTGATGGTTTGTTTAGCAAACTATGGAAGATCTCACACATTTTGCCGATTCACAAGAATGGTTCAAAATTGCCCGCTGAAAACTATCGAGGGGTAGCAATTCTTTCTGCTATACCAAAAATGTTCGAGAGCATAATTTACGACCAGATGTACCCATGGCTAGAAAGAAAAATGGCAGATGTTCAGCATGGATTTTTAAAAAAGCGATCTACTGTGACGAATTTAGCAGAATTTGTTTCCCGAACTTCTCAATGGATGACGCAGGGTTCGCAAGTTGATGTCATATATACAGACATGTCTAAAGCTTTTGACGTTATCAATATTAAAGCTCTTCTGTCAGTGCTGCGCAAAAATGGAATCACCGGTGTTAGTCTACAATGGATACGTTCGTACCTGATGGAAAGAGTTCAGTTTGTAAAACTTGGGAACGCGAGATCTAGCGTATTCCTGGTCAACAGCGGTGTACCTCAAGGGAGTCACTTGGGACCCCTACTTTTTATAACTGTAATGAACGAGTTCCCCGAAGTGCTGCGTGACGTGTTTGTGCTGATCTACGCGGATGATTTGAAAATGTTCCTTCCTGTTCGGTATCCCAAGGATTGTATGGTTCTACAGAATGCGCTTAACAAATTTTCTGAGTGTTGCAGCCATTTTGGTTTGAAAATCAATGCCTCGAAATGCAGCGTGATCACCTTTTCAAGGAAGATGAGCAACATAGTGCACAATTATTGTCTTGATAACAACTGTTCCGTAACAAGAAAATTCTCAGTGAAAGATCTAGGCGTAGAGTTGGATGCAAAACTTAGTTTTTCGAAACATATCGAACAAGTCGTTGCCAAAGCCAATTCCATGTACGGTATGGTTAGCAGGATTTGTCACGAGTTGGACAATCCTTATACTATCGTCTCGATTTATGTTGGACTTATCCGAACCACTATCGAATATGCCAGTATTGTGTGGCAGCCATACTACAATGTTCATAAGAATAGAATCGAAAGAGTTCAAAAACGATTTCTAAGGTACGCCTTGAGAAACCTTGGCTGGCAAGAAGATATGCCAGGATATCGAGCTTTGTGTATGCTGGTTGGCTTGGAATCACTAGAAAATCGCAGAAAATCAATCGACATGTTGTTTTTAAAGGATTTGACCTGTGGAAAATATTTTTCACCGTATTTGATGTCACAGATTTCTCCTAACGAAGGACGTAGCAGTCTACGCAGCATACGACCGTTCCAGCTCCCTAACCGAATTCAAAACTATGCTTGCAATGAACCAATATACAGAATGATGGCGCTCTACAATGCACATGCTAACGTTATTAAACTGAATATGTCCAGAGAACAAATCAAAAATAGACTTAAGTTAGTTTTTCCATAAATATATTGTAAACACCATTAAAGATAAAAGGCTGAAGCCTAGGATCTATCAATAGTAAATAAATAAATAAAATAAATGAACAAAGTTTTCGCTTATAATTTTTCCTTGAAACTTTAAATTTCTCATTTTTGAGCTTGTATGTGTTAAGATTTCTTCAAAATAAACAGCGACTTCAAAAATTTAGATGAAAATTATTTTTAATTGATTTTTTCAACAAAAATTTTAAATTTCGAAGGAAATTTGAAATTTTTCGCATGGTAAAGTTTTCAAAATGTGCTATAAGTATCAAAATTTCTACCACTTTCTCCCAACACCAGTGAACATGCTCTCATAAAGGTGTATTTTCTATGGTCATTTCCATCGAAGACAGAATGTAGTTTCAAATTGCCCTGGAAAAAAAAACATATTATGGATTTTTTTACTCGATTTTTATAGGTTTCCGAAATGTGGACATCACTTTTCACCACTAGGCCGATAAACTACATCTACAAATATAAATTACGGTGATTAATCCTTCATAAAATTGTAGAAAATTTTACGAAAAAGATTGATTTTTATTTTTTTTTATATTGTTTCATGATTTCAAAACCTGACCGAAAATTTGGTTTCCAATCTAAATTCTACCACAACAAATGTTTTACTTGTACAAATTCCTCTTCCAAGCCAACCAAGAAAACATTTTTGAACCCCAACACCTTCCATGCAAAATTGGCTCGATCATTTCTCAAGATATTAAAAAAATTTATGAGCTCCCCACTGAAAAGAAAGGAAGTTTTAAATTCTCATTTACATATACTTTCGGATGACAAATTTGACCCCATTTGCTTAAAATGTTATCGAGTTATGCGAAAAATTGTATGAGAGCTATCCTCTTCCCTGTAAGTCCCCCCACTGGAGGGATCCCGAATAAGCTTACAAAGATTTTTCCATCCCAAAAACCCTCTCCTACTAAAGTTGGTTTCTTTCGTATGACTTACTCTATAGATATGCAACAAAAATGTATGAGGCTCCCCTCTCCTCTTCCTATCTCACTCATTGGAAGAAGGGAAGGGTCGGTGCTTTTCGACAGAATATATACCTCTCGAAATTGAAAAAAAAAGCTGTGGTGGCCCCCTCCTCATTTCCTATTTGTTTACTGGGTTCAGGGTGATGAGCGAGGGTCTCAATCAACCGTAGAGTCTTTTTCCGTATACAAATATCCTCCCATGCCAAATTAAGTTCCATTTGCTCGATTATTTTACCAGTCATGCCAAAAACTGTATAGAAGCCCTCTCCCCCTTTCTGTCTCTCCAATGAAAGGTGAGAAGAGCTTCAAACTATCTTGGAAACATTTCGTTCACTTAAATACCCTCGCATGCCAAATATTATTCCTCTTGCTTGATCAGCTATCAAGTATTGCAATAATTTATATGGGCCCCCTCCCCTCTTCCTATCCTCCCAATACAAATCGGGAGGAGTCTCAAACAAACATAGAACCTTTTCCCATATCCAAATATTCTCACATGCCAATTTAGATCCATCTGCTTGAATAGTTATCGAATTTTGCAATAAAAGTTGTATGGAAGCCCCCCTCTCGCTTTTCATCTCTTTCATTGGAAGAAGGGAGAGGTCTCAAATGATCATTGAATCATTTCTCGTATCCATATATTTACCCTCACATGCCAAATCTGGTTCCATTTGCTTGGCTGAAAATATGTTAAAAAATGTAAGAGAGCCCCCCTCTCCCTTCCTCTGGAAAAAGGGAGGGGTACCATGCCAAATTTGGTACCATTTGTTTGAATGGTTCGCAAGTTATGCAAACAATTATCTTTTGCTTTGGAGACCCCCTCTCCCTTCCAGTAAGAGGGAGGGGTCTCAAACTGTAATAGGAACCTTCTCCGGTATCAAAAGCAGCTACCTGCCAAGTTTCAAGCAAATCGGTTCTGGAGTATCCGAATCTATAGGGAACAGAAAAACAGACAGATATCCATTTTATATACCTATCAATAGATTAAAAAAACAATACTGAGTGTTTGATAGTTCTGTGGTAAGGTGCGTTTTAAATTCGAAAATGGACCCCCCCGATCGATTTTTTTTCCTGAATAATGCGTTGCATAGGAAAGAGTCTCTTCTATAATGTGGCAAATTATCAAAGATGCCGATTTATTTTCTTGAAATTGTTCTTAAAAAGACACCGAGAAATATGAAAATTGAGACTCAAATTTTGACATTGTACCACCTTTATTGGGGCATAAAGATACCAATTTTTTTTGGAAAGAAGATCAGGAATATGGCTGAATCAGGATCAAAATCTTTTTAGTTTGGTTCAGGATCCTAATTGGAATCCTTCAGGTCATTCAATGTCAGGATCATTATCCTGTGAAGCTTTTTAAATCAGAATCAGGTCAGTATCAGGAAAAGGTTCCAGATAGCTATAATGATTATGATCTGGATAAGGTTAAGTTTCAAAATTAGAAACATTAAATCGGATTCATTAAGTTCAAAATAAGTTTCAGAATTAGGATTAGACTTAGGGTTAGTATTAGAAACCGGACTAGGATCTGGATCCAGGTTCTGGATCGGTTAAAGTATCGAATCAGAATGAAGATCAGCATCAGAATAAGAATCAGGTTCTGGATAAAATTTCTGGTCTGTGCCAGAATTACGCCCCTAAACCCAATCCTGATTCTTATTCTCATTTGATATTGTTTTTGAAGTTCTGCTAAGTCAGTTTTAAGTGAATAAAGTTGAAGTTAGACGTATGAGCAATAGACTGGCCCAAATTTGTATGGGATGATTTTTTCAACATTTTTTTCAACGCGGCACCCCCTAGGTTGGTGCATTTAGGTGAAAAAATGACTTTCTGAAAGTTTCAGGTCATTTGGAAGAAGCACGAGCTGGCGCAAAGGACTTGAAATTTGTATGGAGATTATTATTATTATTATTATTCCTTTATTTCATTCTTGCAACGTAAGATTACAATCTTTTTAATTGTTACAATGTGGTAGGTAGTATTCTTGTATTTCCTTAACATCTAATAACTAATCGTTCCTAATTTGTTACGTTTTAAATGCCGTTCTACTCCACGAATTCCTCCAGCAAACACCTTTTGAACTCTGATTTGTTTTGTATTGTTTTTAAATTGAGAGGAAGATTATTCCAACTGACAATACCTCTAACGAAAAAGGATCTACCGTAGTAAGTCGAACTATGCGGAGGGATAACTATATTACCAGTTCGAGAATTCCTTAATGGGATTAGTAAAGTTTTCAAATAAGGCGGTTTTCCTGTTTTTAAAATCCTATGCATTATCACACATGATCGATATTTCTGAAAGTTATCGAAAGAACAACCGATAAGTAATTTTTGCAAATGTGACACTCGAGAAAAACGCGACAAATTAAAAACGTATCTTACGCAGGAATTAAGAGCAATGCGCATTCTGTTTACGGATCTTTCTAAAGCATTAGAATAAAGAAAATCTCCGTAAATAAACAAGGGGAAAACATAAGCCTTGAAAAGTTTAAGTTTAGTTGAAACGTCCAGGTGATTTGTCGTTAGGTTTAATCTTTTGAGTGCACCATAAATTTTACCGCATTGAGCATTGATCTGACGGTTCCAAGAAAGATCCCGATCGAAAATGACTCCGAGGTTTTCAGCGTGGTCAACAAATTGAATAATAGTGTCGTTGAGAACTAATGGAGGAAAATCTGGCGATGATATGTACCTACTACCGAAACAAAGAGCTTTAGTTTTGGAGGGGTTTATAGGTAAAAGATTAACATCGGACCATACTTTTATTTTATCTAGATCTTGATTTATTTTGGAACAAAACTCGTCCAAATTTGGAGCATTTTTCTCACAGAGGTAGATCTGAACATCATCTGCGAATAGATGAATTGAGCAGTGCTGTAGAACAGATGGAAGATCGTTTATAAAAAGCGAGAAAAATAGTGGTCCTAAAATCGATCCTTGAGGAACACCTGATTCAATGGAAGTAAACTCAGAAAAACAACCGTTGAAGAATACGGCCTGTGAACGACCTTCAAGATACGACTGGACGAGTTCAACCGCTGGTCTTGAAAAATTGTATTTAGTTTTCAGTTTAATGATGAGTTTAGAATGCGATACGCGATCGAAAGCTTTTGCAAAATCGATCAAAAGCAATGCTGCAATACCTTTTTTATCCAAAGTGAGCGCTATATCGTTATGTACTTTCATAAGAGCAGTTTCAGTACTGTGGGAAGAACGAAAACCAGACTGAAATTGGAATAGTATGTTATTTTGATTTAGGTAATCTGTTATCTGATTTTTTATCAATTTTTCGAAAATTTTGGAAGTAGCGCTTAATATGCTGATAGGTCTTAAGTTTGAAAGGTCGTGAGATTTTCGGCAAAATGTATGAAAAATCGACATACTTTCACTCGTTGTGTTCTAAAGTATTTTTCCAGTATGCTAGAAAGCTCAGAATTTCAGAAATTGTAATTCAAACAATGACAAACAAGTTTGTAGAAGATTGTGACGCGATACGAGTTGACTGTGATGAGTTATCCGCAATTGAATGTGTGATTTTTTTTTCGCATTTCATTGATATATCGTGAACGGTGTATGGGCTAATAATCGCACTAACTTGATCGCGTCGTCGCACAATGCAGCAGTTTATAGTTTTTTCAAACCATTCTTTCATTTTTTGCAAAGATATTTGTTATAAAATAAACTACAACTTTGCCGAAGACAAAAACTTTCTATCTGTAATTCTCATTGTATGACAATGCGATCAAGTTAGTACTATTAATCCACCTATGCACCGTTCACGATATATCGATAAAATGAGAAAAAAATCACACATTCAATTGCGTATAACTAATCACAGTCAACTCGTATTGCGTCACATTCTTCTACAAACTTGTTTGTCATTGTTTGAATTACAATTCCTGAAATTCTGAGCTTTCTAGCATACTGGAAACATATTTTGCCGAAAATCTCCATACAAATTTCAAGTCCTTTGCGCCAGCTCGTGCTTCTTCCAAATGATCTGAAACTTTCAGAAAGTCATTTTTTCACCTTAATGCACCAACCTAGGGGGTGCCGCGTGGAATATAAGGATTTTTTTGTTATGGGCCAGTCTAATGAGCAAGGTGAATACAGCAGATGATAATGACACCAACAATCATTTACTGTTACAGATTCTTAACAACATGAACTGTATGACTACATTCCAATATCCGATCGACTTCACCGCGCTTTGAGTCAATCCTAATGCCGCTTATCAGAATGTTAATTGATTATCGTGAAAATGACATCTCATTCACAGTGTTGAGCCTAACAAATGGGGATTGAAAGGTTTTATTGCATATTTGTTTAACCATCAACCGTGTATGGGAAAACGTATGGGATTCGCGTTTATCCTTATACACAAGCATGGGTATACGAGACCTATTCCAAGTTAGAACCGAACGAAGAGTGGCAAAACGTGACCAACTGGTTATATGGGATTGATACATTTTAGCCGGAACTGTTTTATTGTGTATTTACCGGACGCCGTCGTGATTTTGCTTCTTTGCACACCGGCATAAGGGCAACGAAGTGGCGTGGATTGCCAAATTCGATTAGGTATCATTAGCTCAATTATGGCCGCATGCCGACGAGAGCGCAACAGTTCCTCATATATGCTCAAGTCGGGATATTCATTGTCAAGGTGCGACATCTTATTGGGTGACATTGCACTGGATTGTGATGTGGTTCTTTGTTTCCAGATCTATTAAGCTGAGGTATGGGTTTTCAATGCAATTTGATTGTTCTTTTAGATTTAAAAAAAGAAAGGAAATGTGAATCAGAACTCTAGTTTTTAAAAGCGAACATGCGTGTCAACCAGCAATTCTAGCGAAAGTGAAACAAACGTGGAAGAAAACAGCTTAACGACACCACTACCACCACGTGGTCACGTCAGGATAGTGGACTGTCTAATCAATATGAGCTCGACCAGATATGTGGCCACAGTCAATGCGTTGAACATGTTCGACAAGCTGGAAAGTTCTTCCCTTTCCCCGGGAAAGTTTCAAATGGTTTCGGTTCCACCCCCGACGGCATCGAACGTATCGAATTTTACAGTCGGTACCCTGAACGTTACCTCATCGACGGTGGCCATTGCTCGGCCCAGTTTGTCCCCGCCCCCATCGACGATAGTCGGGAATGGAACAGAAGAGTTTGTTGTGCTTCCAGGTAATTCCCCAAATCCAGACACTCGGACTAGTCATTGACTTTGTAGCTTTCCCATGAATCACTCGACACTATTTGGTAGGTTTCTCGTGATCTGAGTTCTAACGTTGCATGTTTTCATTCTTCTTTCCGTTCAAAAACAGGGCCAGAGGACGTGCTGCTGTTCAACAGTACCAATGGTCTTTACCAGCAATCGGTGACGCTAACCGCCCGGATGTATCCGATTGAGGCCACTGCGGCGAAATCGTTCTGGGGCCTACCAACGCTGATCTGGGCGATCCTGATCGGGACCATTGTGATACTGATTGTGATCCTAGCGACACTCTTCTTCTGCTGCTGGCTACAGCCGAGAACGCGGAAGCTCCTGGCATCGAGCTACTACACCGGAAGTACTGGTAAGTTTCTTCAGACGTTCCCCAAGAAACTATACCTTCAACAGACTTTCTTTCAGTTTCCCACAACTCGATTGTGCCGAAATCGCAAACTAGTGATTCGAACCAACTAGTGATGCCCTTATCGATTGGCATCTGTCCACCTCAGTACAGTGCACCTCCTCCCCCGAACAACAACAGCGGCAACAACACCAGCGGAAGCAACAACAACAGCAACAGCGTCAACAACTCACCGTGCAATCAACACAGCAATCAGCAAAGCTGCAGCGGGACAACCGGAGTTCCATGTCATCCTGGCAGTGTCGGTAGCAGCGCCAATTCGGCCGGCCAACATGGCAAATACAGTAGCTCACCGCAGCAGCAGCAGCAGCAGTACTCGCACCAGTACCATCAACAGATGCAGCAACAGCAGCAACAGTATCAACATCATCACCAGTGCATACATCATCAACAGCAGCAGCAACAGCATCAACAATCACAACAGTACCACTATGCCCAAATGCAGCAGCACCAGCACCCCCAGCAACAGTGTAGCCAATATGGCCGACAGAGTCCCCATCAGCAAAGTCTACAGCAGTACTACAACCAGCAACAACAGCAGATGCATCAACAGCAACATCAACAGCAGCAGCAGCAGCATCAACATCAACAGATAACTCAATACATACATCCCTCCCAGCAGCAGGCACTGCAGCAGCAACAACAGAGGTGAGCAACTGGGATTTTACTACCACAGGATTAAATTTTTAAAATAATTGTTACCAATAGGTGATGGAAGCGCTGCAAAATATGGGTGATGGTTTTGCATAAGTGCAAGTAGGATACAGCTAAAATTTCACTTTTGACAGATTTTACGGGGTTTACTTAAGGATAGAAAGAATAACTTTTCGATTCCATCGCCCATTGAGGCCCTCAGAGCTTAAGAGGTAATGTGCATACACAGAAAAAATTTTTGACTATTACGTGTCACTGAAAACTGCAACCTTTAAAATAAATCACCTGTAACACTAGTATATAAAATTTGAAAAAAATCGTGAACTTCATTGAACGACCTGTATTTTTAATGTGAAATCGGGCGCTGAATCCTAAAATGAAATTCAAAAAATTCTCAGTAGAACAGTTTCTGAGTTATGCTCCAAATATGAAAATATGGAAAAATAAAAAAAAAATACTTTTACTTAGATTAAAATATCTCTAGCTGCATACCATTAATTTGAAATCTCTTTTTTGCATATTAAAGGTGAATAAATTTGCTATCGATCATCTGAACTTCATTTTTGCGTATAAGCAACAGTAAAGTTGATATTGGTGACTTTATGATAGAAAAAATTATAAAAAACGCCTTTTTTTAGAGAAAATTTTGTTTCAGCGAAAGTTTTAGACTCTATGGTAACATTTAAAAAATCTGATTTTCTATTGGCCTTTGATGGCAATTTAAAAAAAAAGATTTCAAGTGGTTATTTATCGAAATCGGTTGAAAATTGAAGAAGTTATGGTTACTTTACCATAATAGAAATTTTTGCATTTTTTTTTAATTTAACGAACCGTAGTGTACTAATCATAGTATAGGAAGAATTAAATATGGAATTCAGCGTCCGATTTCACATTAAAAATGACCTTCAGCTTACTTAGTTCAAAAATGCTGTAAACCAGTGTAATTAACAAAACCTGTAATTTTAAATTGTTTTCCTTGAAAGTTAACGAAGATTCATTTATTATTACAGCAAGTGTCCTGTAAAAAAGTTGTACAATAAAAAATTAAATACCACGTAATCATGTGTTCGACCTGTAAAATTACGGTAAATGTCCTGATCCTTTTTGTTACAGGACATTTGCGTATTTTACAAGAAATAATTTTTGCTGTGTAGCATAGGTATAAGGTTGTTTCTAACAAACACGCTTTGAAGTTTTCGTGCTGCGCTGTTTTCGCTGTGGTTGTTGTATCTGACAAAAAAGGATTGAAATCAAATTCCTAAATCTGTAAGATTTTACCGAAAAAAATTTCTTGGGCTTGAACTCACATCGGCGCAAGAAGCAACTGACTTCCAAACTGAAGCTAAATCACAAGCCCAAATTCATTTTCGAATATATCGATTTGTTTGACATTAGTAACTCAAAATTAATCATTTTTGGACACATGGAATTGTATGTTTTTTTTTCAATCCTACAAGGAATGCACGATTCAAATCAAATTAAATGTATTCTAAAAAAGTTGAGATAACATGAGCCCTCTCAGTGTGGCTGACTGACGGGGTATAAGAAATAGTTGCATTCTAGATAACTATGTAAGGACTGTTCACGAAAGAAAGTGGACACGGGATGCTTTAAGCAATCCACGTGAAAAAATGTTGAAAAAGTTGGATTAAAGCTGGCGAAGGTGGAGCTTACGAACGGAGATATAGTGCCTTTTTAACCCTTGATTTCCCTATATTTTGTAAACAACCCAGAAAAACACTGATTTGGACAAAAAAAAAATTGAACAAAAATAGACCTATATTGTGTGATTTTTTCCGATTAATCAAATGATGGCTGTTTGAGCCACCGCACGCATCGGAAAATGAAGATATGGCTATTTAACCATCAGTTCCTCTCCATTTTTCATACAGTTCAGAAATGCATGTAGGTACAGACTTGAACAATTTGAAACAAATGAGACTTATCTTAAGGAATCGAATGAAGGCTGTTCAAGCCACCGCACCGCACGTGGGTTGATGTCCTTTTCGACAAAATCCACCCGTTGGCCCGATACCACTGTAGTAATTCTTTGCTGTAGTGGCAGCTTTCCAAATCTGACGAAAACTTTACTGGTCCTTTGTGAGATCTAATGTACGGAAAAAAACGTTTTTAAAGCTCTCCTCCTTGTACATTTTGGAGTCCATGGTCTTGTTTTTCAAAAAAATTGGAGTTTTTCGTCCGCAGCTACACATACCTTGCCAGATCAAACACATTCTGGCAAAACGAATTTGAATTTGGCGGGGACATCACCCCGACCAGTGGCTTTGTAAAATTTTTGGCCAGGAAGCCGCCCAAATCCATCTTCACGTACGTTTCGTCATCCATCGTACTTCGTTAGAATCTGTTGTATAACTTCCGGGCTCGTTCTTTAGTTTCTATATTCTTCTTCAATGTCCGGTTTGATTGCTTACTGGCTTACTGACGGTGCACCGGTCGGCATTGAACTTCTTGGCGATGTCACAGCCCGACTTCCCTGGGTTTACCTTGATCATTCTCAACAACTTCAAATGCAGTTTCCGATCCTTAGGTCCACTATAACGCGTCCATTTTTAACGATTTCGTGATTTTTGAACCCGACCACGTCGGGTTTTTGACGTGGGTGTCCAAAATTAATTTTCGTCTCGCTGCTTCCATCACGTGTAACTTTTTTAGAACAAAACGAATCGTAATGAAATTTCCAGCACTGATAGAGGAAACATTTCCAAACAAAGTACTGTCAAAACATTCCAGATCCGACAACTAGGAGCGCTATGGTATAATAAACAGTGCATCCAGATTTAAGAAGAGCCATGCTTTAGATATGGCTGGCTGTTTATACCCTTAATTCCTCTACATTTTTCAATCAATTCAGAAAAAAAGCATGTTCGGACTTGAAAATTTTGAATCAATTGAGAACTATCTTGTGTGATTTTTTTTTTTCGACAAAATCGAATGAAGCCACCGCACGCATTGGAAATTGAAGTTATGGCTGTTTTAACATTAATTCCCCTAATTTCTTTACATATTGCAGAAAAGCATGTTCGGACTTAAAAATTTTAAACCAAATGGGACCATGTTATGTGATTTTTGAGCCACCGCACACTTTGGAAAATGGAGCAATGACTAATTTTACCCACTTTTCTCCTACATTTTTCAATAAATTTTTTGAATCAAATGAGACTAGTTTGTGTGTTTTTTTTTTTTTTCGAGAAACCAAACGAAGACCATTTCAGCCACCACACGCATCGTAAACTGGAGTTATGGCAGTTTTACCCTCAATCCAACATTTGTCGATTAATTCATAAAAAAAGCTTGTTCGCAAAGGAAAATTTTGGAACAAATGAGTACTATCTGGTGTGAATTTTTTCGAGGAATCGAATGAAGGTTTTTTGAGCCACCACACGCATTGTAAAATGGACTTATGGCTGTTTTACCCTCAATACCCAACAGTATTCAAATATTTCTGAAAAATTCATGTTCTTGAAGTCCGAACATGATTTTTTATGAAATATGAAATTTTTATGTAAAACAAAATAAGACTTATCTATGTTATGTGGTTTCTTTCCGAGGAATTTTGTTCATGCCAATAGCGTAGAATTATTGAGAACTCATGATTGGAATAAAGGCTGAATTTTGGGTTCCGTTAGAACGGAGAAGGGAGGAGGGGATTTGAAGGTTGAAGTAAGCCCCTCCCCCCCGAACAGGTATCCTATTTATTAGTAAAATTTCGGATAACTAACTAATAAAATTTTGTTGAACAATTCAAGAGTAGTAAAATTTTGTTGAATTAGTCAAGAGTCAAGCTTAGATTGAAACCTCAAAAATCCAGATCAATCAACAATTATCTTTCTCATTGTTCCCTACAGATTCGGGAACTATTGCTCCGATTTGCGTGGAACATGGCAGGTGGGGGCTTTGGAAGCCGTGGAAGGATCCTAGGAAGGTTTTGAGATTCCTTCCTTTCACTGGAAGGGAGGGGGAGGAGGGGGGGGGGGTCTCCGAAACATAAGACACATGTTGAAATAACTCGAGATTCGATGAAACAATTGGAACCAAATTTGGCATGTGGTATTAGAGTAGGATAAATATTTCAAGGATAGTTAAAGACTCCTCCCATCTTTCTGTGGGTTGATAATTAGTTAGAAAGGTGGGAGGGGGCTTTCTTATACATTTTTGCACAAAACAAGAACTATCGAATGAAGCCAAATTGTTTAAAAAGGATATTTGGATACGGAAAAAGTTGCTATGATTGTTTGAAAGATCTCCCTTCTTCCATTCGAAAATAGGAAGAGGGAAGGGCGCCCAATACATTTTTTTGTATATTTTTCGGTACGAAAAATATTTGTTTGAATTTTTTGGACCTCAATATTAGCAACAGAAAGCTTCTCTCCGTTGTTCAACTCACTAAAAGCTAAAACCAAAATGCTCAAATTAAAATCCCACAATCAAAACCAGTTTACTTCAAGATTATTCAAATATTTACCATTTTTATTTATCCATTACATTGAGTTTTTAATCACAAGGGTCGATAATTTTGACGGGGAATAGGGACCTAAACTTTGGCATCCCTAAATCAAGTCCAATTGAGCCGAAATTTTGCACGCAGGTTAGTTTTTTGGGTCAATCTACAAAATGAACATGGTCGGTTTTCGAAATTCTATAACAAAATATTTCCCATACATCCATTGCCACTCTGAAGTACGTATATATCTTGATGTAAAAAGCACACGAAAATCTACTTTCCGAGGCTGAAAACTGAAGAAAATTGTATAAACTGTGGCGGACACTTTAAGACCTCTTCTCACTAAAACCGAATCAAGCCAAAACCTACTCTAGAATTAAACCTAACCTTACAAACAAGATCCTTGAAAGCATTTAGGAAGTCCTAAAATTTAAAAACATTTTTACGAAATAAAAATATTGAAAAATTTCGCAAAATAGTAAGACCACCATCTGTTTCGCTTTTGCAAACTTTCACAATCGATAATTTTTTATGGTTTAACCCTCTTTTTAACCATGATAACTGACAACCCTTTCCTTACTGTTCATGTGTTTAGGAGGTACTTGGAGGAATAGAGTGATCAGGTATATACTTACCCCAATGCAGTTGAATACCTTTTTTTTGTTTCGTCCGCTTTGATATCCAAAACCAACCACAAATTGTCCAAAGGAAACAAGACACGGCTTTGGGATGCTTCTACTGTTGGTTGGAATCGTACCAATCGAAAAATACTGATTTTATTTAATTTTATGCTGTGGGTCAACATGTTGATGGAGGGTGTTGTAGCCCTCCTGTACCGATTTTAGCACAGATTGTTCCAATATTTGCACATAATGTTGATATTACCATCAGCAATCATAACAGCACTGACTTGAATTCATATTCAAAAGAAAGACCCCTCCATTCTACATTCACCGTAGTGCCTCATAGGCAGGATATGATACCAGTTCTGGAGCTCTGGAGGGCCTCTACACCACAGTAAAACTCATTTGATCGATCTTCGATCCGGCACTTACGCTTCAAATTTGATCTGCGAAATATTCAACGAAATAGAAACTAGGAAAAATCCAGTTTTAAGCCAATTTCGAAGCAACCAGTTAGAGCAGAGAACCTAAATTGCATTTCGATTGAGTGTTTTGAAAATTCCATTTCGTGAATGACCTACTCAATAAATCACTACCAAACGCCTAACGTCCCTTTCAGCAGAGTAATGTGTGGTCAGTAGATTTCGTGCCGAATCCAGAACGTGTCCCCCTCGACCCAATCTACCAATTTATAGGGGGACCATTTGCTATTTTCCATTTACAATTAACAGTAATGAATGCCATTATAAATTCACAGAGAACATCAAATCCAACAGCATCACTACCACCATCAGCAGCAACAACAGCAACAACATAATCAACAGCAGCAGCAGCAACAACAAACCAAACTGGTGCATCACAAATCCATGTGGGCAATTAATCCACTGTACGCCTCTAGTGGAGGTAAGTCGGAACAAGTGCATCCCTATACGTACATATGGGCTGATCATGAATAATATGTTAAGTGGAGAGATATGGACGATGGTTCTACGATATTTGGGTTTGCGAAAAAAAAAAATAACAGAACAACCACATCTGGGATGACCTCAGTGTGGTTTTTCAATGGTGGGGACATTGAAAATCATTCTTTTCGTACCATTAAAATAGTGTTCCGATGTTAAGCGATGTTTAAAGGTATCTAGGAATAATTTGAAAAAAATTTTTTTTTTCAATTTACCTTATTAAAAACAAATTGTAGACCCATAACTGAATATTGAAGTGCCCTCCGTCTAAAACTCTTTGTTTTAATCCTGATCCATTTTCTAATTTTTGTTTTCTTCTTTTCTTCGAAACAGTGATACATGATAGTGGCTCCAGTCGAGGGCGGGGCAGTGGAGGATTCGAGGATGATGACGACGACGATAGCGGAAATACGTCCTATCGGACCCGATCGCTACCCTCCTGGGGTAAGAACAAACAGAGGCCTCTCTCGAATGCTGACGATTTGGACGAGCTGTATGCAAAGGTGAGTAATAAATAGTGTAAACATTTTTTTTTTGTTTTTGATAGGAGTTTAACCCATTTAGGTCATTCTTCCTCGATGAAAATGGTGATTAACCCATTAGGGTCATTGGAGTGGTTTTTGGCTCAGACTTTATGCAGAAGTTTGGCTTTCCGAAGGAAAGCCAGAACCTTGGTCTCTTCTTCCGGGCAGTTACTTAGTATTTCCTTTAGGCTTGTTGCAAGACGGCAGGTCTGTCTGATAGGATGGTTTTGAGGACATGTAACCAAGATGTGTTTGATGGTAATTTCTGTGTCGCAGCATGGGCAGATTGGAGGGTGGGTTTTAGTCATAAGATGTTCGTGTGTGAGGCGAGTGTGGCCGATACGGAGGCGGGTGAGATGGAGATTTGAGTTCCATTCGATGTCCCAGGATTCTTGAAGAGAGCCTCTTATGAAGTTGAGAACCTGCGGCTTCGTTTCCGGGGATTCCGGCATGACCCGGTCCCCGGAAAGGGTGATTTGCTTTTGGAGAGCTATTTTGGTGATAGTTGGTAGCCAAGGGTGTTTAATGTTGCCGTGTGACAAGGCGGAGAGCACACTGGCCGAATAGCTGAAGATGACAGTTGTTGGATCGTATGTTTCAGCTGCTTTTAGTATTGCAAACGCCTCGGAGCTGAAGACAGAACATTGCAATGGGATAGGTAGGCTTAGATTGTTGCTACCATTGAATACGCCTCTCCCGACGCGGCCGTTGTTGGTTTTGGAACCATCTGTGTATGCGTGAGGGAGGTGGCCAAATTTATGTTCCACAAGCTGTCTAAAGTGGGCTTGAGGATCGCAGCAAGCCGTGCTCGAGAACGGTCGCGTTTTTTTCAACGTCGCGTTTTCTCATTTATATTTTCGCGAATATCAATTTTGATGAATTTTAGGTGTTTTGGAGATTTCTGTTTAGAAAGATACTTATTACAAGTGGTAGAAATGCATTCAAATAATTGAAATAGATGCTTTTTATTTCTAATTTTGGTGTCTGTTGTGCTTGGCGAATCGTGCGTGAAGAAAATCAATCGGTGGTTATAAAAAAAGGAATTCTATTTCCGGTCGTCGTGATTTTCATAATTGAAATCAAATAAGTTAAGTTTCGGTTGGAGGGATTTTGATGATCTTGTGATTGTGCATCAATCGATTAGGGTATTTCCGTTAACATTTTTGTTTTCGTTAAATGCTCATGTAGATTTCTCCGAGTAGAAGAACGAAAAAAACAAACTGGAGGTCTGAGCAACATTTACTATCGGCTCGTATTTGTTTTTTGAGAACAGAGTCTAAGGTAAAAGCGAACAATCAATTGGCAGTTGATCTTAGGCGGTTGAAACTGAGGGAACAGTGATGGTGAGAACATGTGAATGCAACCAATTTGAAGATGATCGGAACCAGGAAAAATAGGGAGATAGCACCAGCAGGAACTTTTGGAGTTCGGTGAGATCGTTTCTTTTTAAAATTACTCTTTTAACCCTTATTCGTCCCAGATTTATCCCAATTACCAAACATACAATAGTGTTAAATTTTAGCACAATATCATATGAAGCGTTTGGTAGGGATCTCCACGCTTCATTCCTCCCTTGTTCCTGTATCTTTCGCGGTTTTCATCACATGGTTTAGGGCTTGTGATATAGCTCAGTTGGCAAGTCTGTTGTCTCCTGAGCCGATGTCCGCGAGTTCGAGCCCAAGAGTAAACATCGAACACAGTTGTACCGGATAAGTTTTTCAATAACGATCCGCCAACTGTAACGTTGATAAAGTCGCGAATGCCATAAAGATGGTAAAACGACTATAATCGAAACAAAAAAAAAATCACATGGTTGGCCTGGCCGTAGTAGAATCTGCAATGCATGATAATATGTAACAGATAATACGCTGAAAAGAAAAATGTAAGACGCAAGTCTTCCATTTTCCAGGATGCCTACATGTTTTGGCCATGTTGATGTAAGAAGAAGAAGAAGAAGAAGCTGTCTAAAGTGGGCTTGGATGATTGATGGGGGATCATTTTTTAATAATTCGCATCAGGCTCAAATCAACAATGGGAGCTTTGTCGTTCCAAAAACTGATACGAAGTTCTGGTCTGGGGCAGATCGGTGGGCCAACGCATGGCTTTTGATGATAGAAGTTTAGCGATTGTGTACCTGAATGGGGTTTGACCGCTCTCAGCCATCAGTGAACTTATTGGGCTGGTGCAGAAAGCGGAGCCAATGATTCGTACGCAGCTATTGTACAGAGGTTCCAATTTGTTGATGACTTCTGAACTAGCTCGGCTGAGTAGGCCTAGCCCGTGTAGGATTGAAGGAAAAAACCAACCGTGGAGGAAGCGAAAGAGGGAATCACTGTGGGCGTAGCTGGTTCTGTTGGCCAGGACTTGAAGGATGGATAACTTAGCTTTGGCATTATTTCGAATCTGGTTCAGATGAAGATTGAAGTTTAATCGATCATCCACCCAAATACCAAGTAGGTGGGTGGAGCGGGTCAGTGGTATTATTTGATTGTTGATGGTGAGGTCGGGCAATTTCTTAAGTTTTCTTCGATTTGGACCGATATGTAGGAGGCAGGATTTACTGGGTGAGAACTGGAAGCCCACAGTGGGTGCCCAGTTTGCTATTTCGGTCAAGGCTTCTTGGAGTCTTTTCTTAGGCTGATGTTGATATGAGCAGATATGTCGTCTGCGTAGACCAGTGCTTGTATGTTTGGCGGGATTTTTTAGGAAGATGGAGTTGATTGCGATTAGGAATAGGGTGGGGGCTATCACTGATCCTTGAGGGACCCCTCCGTGGACTGTTATTTTTTCGGAGCGTGTCCCTTTTACGAGGACTTGCTTGCTGCGATCTGATAGAAAGTCGGTTATGTAGTGCATTATCCTTCCTACTATTCCCCATTCTTTCAGTTGATTTATGATAGCGACTCTGTCGACACGGTGGAATGCTTTAGACAAGTCGAGAGAGGCACACTCTGTATGGTAGTTCCTTTGGGAGGGTGAAGAAGCATTTCTAGTTCTTGAAAGTAGTCGTCGGTGAATCGACCACTACGAAAGGCATATTGGCGATGATCTAGCAGAGACTGTCCTTCGAGGATGGCGTGGAGTCGTCGGTTTACCATTCGTTCCATTATCTTGCCAGTGCAGGCCAGCACAGTTATGGGCCTGTAGCTATCTAGGAGATGGGGATCTTGTTTAGGCTTTACTATAGGGATGACTAGATCCAGTTTCCAGCAGTTGGGGAATGTGCCATTCGTCCAGATTTCATTGAAGATGTGGAGAAGCGTTGTTTTGCCGGTGAGTGATAGATTTTTTAAAAAAGTTGAAGAGGTTGTTTTTTACACGACCGTTATCGTAGAATTACGAATGTATGTCATGTATCATTCATTCTGACCATTAATCAAACTGCATCAAATACCCTCGCTAGTTCAACTTAACATAGTAGAATAGAGGAAAATGGAAGAAACAAAAAAAAAACCTTGCAAAACAACCAGAATACCCATCGTGTTCCACAAACTGGAAGTTTTTAAAAAGCCAAAGAATGCGGCGCGCGAGTTTCATTCATTCTGTTGGAATTCTCCCTGCAGTGCGCAGCGTTATCTGCTCTTAGGACTACATTATCACAGCAGAAAAAAAGACTGAAAAAGAAAAGGGACCGCTCTAACCAGCTTCAACTTAATTTCGAGTAAAAACAAAGCCTCCGTCAGCCATCCGAAAGTTCCTTTAACGCACGCCCTCTGAACCGGAGACTTGCATGTCCGCATTAAACAAAAATCGCCGCTTACTATGACCATACATGAAAGTGCCCAACAAACGAATGGACTACGCGCGCTACAGTGGCTGACTTTTTATAACTTTCCAACTTGTGGAACATGATGAATTTTTTGCTCGTTTGCAGAGGTTTTTGGTAGCAGATGCTAAGGTTTTTCTTGTTTCCCTCATTCCCTCAAACGAGCAAAAAGACCATCATGTTCCACAAGTTGGAAAGTTATAAAGCGCCAGACACTGCGGCGCGCGAACTTCATTCGTTTGTTGGGCACTTTCATGTATGGTTTTGTTTCCCAGTTTCTATTGATTTTTTTTGGCTGTGATAATAAGTCCCACGGGCAGATATTTCTGCGCAATGCAGTGACCACACGGGAGGATGCCAACAGATCGAATGAAACCCGCGCGCCGCATTCTCTGGCTTTTTAAAACCTTTCAGTTTGTGGAACACGAAAGGTTGTTTCGCAGTTTTTTTCTTGTTGCTTTCATTTCCTCTGTTCTGATGTGATAATTTTCATTTTTGGTTTCGGCTCATTTTGACGACTCTTGACAATGCCTAAACAAAATGACAAAATGGCCTTCAGGAAACAAAAATACACAAAAGACGGTCAAAATGGGACGAAAAACAACTGATGCATCCAAAAAATACGCCGGAGCCCCGGGAGGTTTTCCTGGGCCACCCTCCGCAGAAACCCGGAAGGTTTTCCGGTACGGCATTGCCGAGCAATGAAAATTTAAAAAATCCAATAGCGATGGCCTTTTTAAGTAGCTGGCAGACCCCGTAAATGAGGAAAATTGCTGAACTTGGGCCATGTTGCTGATGTGGTTCTGTGAAGTTTTTTTTAACAGATGGCTTTGCTAGACGCTTCGATTGCTTGGCCTTGCCCGGGGGAGCGGTGGCCAGAGTCGGGACAGCAGCCACGAACAGCACTACTTAAAAATTTGAACACGACTGGAGCTAGGACACAGATTGGCAGTTATATTTATAACTTTCCAAGCACCAATCCGTATTTGCGCTTAATTGATATTGGTGTACCAACACACAGCCAATACAAAACGATATTCGGAAAGGATGTCCTTGAGTTGGAAAGTTTTCGTGACGCGAAGTTCGTTTTCGAATTTCAATTTGTACCCCTATAGTGTTGCCGTAAGACGTAATTCTACGTCAAAAGGGGTAGCCAATATCGTCTGGGCCGGCTGAGAGGCCCTTGACTTTCCTCAAAGCTGCCTCAAGTTCGACGAAAGAGAAGTTGGTGTTATAGATCCTTTCGTTCAGGGATGGATTTGTTGGCAAAGGTAGCATAGTGATATTTGAGGGAGATGATATGGATGCAAAATGGGAGCAGAAGGAGTTGGCCAGGGTCAAAGGGTCGTTTGTGTATTTCTGGTTCAGAAGAAGATGGAAGCGATTGCTTCGGTGTTCGCCGTTGAGTATTTTTATTTTATACCAGAGCACATTGGTTGAGGTGTTTGTGAATTTCTGCCAGCTGTTGGCTTTGGCGGTGCGAACTATGGCTCTGGCTTGTGAACGGGCTGTCTTGAAATCTGAGAGTGCCTGTTGTTTTCTAGGATCATCATTTGGAATTCTTTTCAGATATCGTCGTGCTTTCCGCCTTTTTTTTAATAGCGGAGCGGACTTCTGGACCTCACCAAGGGACTGCAGTCTTGCCGGGGACGCCGCTGGTCCGCGGGATGTTTTTAGTTCCTGCTTCCAAAAGTATTTTTGTAAAGGAGGGAATGCATAACGATGTTTCAAGGGCTAGTGATTTATCGACTTCCATTTGGTATCCTATCCAGTCTGCTTCGTCGTACTTCCAGCGAGGTCTGGTCGCGGATTTAGGTGTAGGGTGTTCGAGCTTAATCAAGATTGGGAAATGGTCACTGCAGAAAGTGTCGTCAAAAGTTTGCCAACCAAACTTTGGTCCGAGCTCCCTTGAGACCAGTGTGATGTCGATAGCGGACAGATTGCCGGAGGCAGGGTCTATTCTGGTTGGTTGCAAGTTGTTTAATATAGTCAAGTTTCGGCTTAAGGCTAGGTCTTCCAAAAAGGCGCCTTTATTGGTGGTGTGGGAACTGCCCCAGCTAGTGGAGTGGGCGTTTTGGTCACCCATGATGATGAAAGGGGGTGGAAGCTCTGATAAGAGATGCTCTATTTCACTTGTGAACTGATGGTAGGGCAGTTGTAGAGGAATGTAGAGAGACACGACGGTTCGGTATCGGTGTGTGGACTCTGACACAGACTGCGTTTAAAGTGGTGTTGATTTTGAGAAATTTGTAGGAAGTGTTGATTTTTACGGCTAGACCGGCGCCTTGGCGTGATGACTGGTCGGATACCGTATGTAGATTGTATCCTTTTATGATGTTTTGTGGGATTTTGGAGTTCGTTAGTATGTCTTGGATAGCAAAAATAGTTGGTGAAGCATTTGAAAGGAAGATTTGAATATCAGGAAGTCTTTTTGTGAGGCCTCTAATGTTCCATTGTATGGCAAAATTTTGAGATTTTTTTTGAGCAGGTCTGTTAGTCAAGGTGGTATTGTAAGATTGGTTCTGCATTCTATTTAGTGTGCTTGACGGTGTATCCATATTTGATTGGGATAGATTTAATTTAACGGTTTTGGTTTTGTGACTTACCGGACTGCTTGGAGGGGTCTGGTGTTGTAGTGTTACCTGGCTGGGTGGTTTGCAAAGAGGATTAAACTCATAAAAAAACTATAAAATTAAAGAAAGACATGAAAACCTACAAAGTGTCCTATACCCTTTTTCAAACATTATTCAAATTTTACATACACAGCAAAGTTTTTATTGCTGGAAACCAGCAAAATTTTGCTGGTTTTTGTCCCGCTGACTTTCCAGCAAAATTTCCAGCAATTTGAATTGCTGGAAAAACCAGCAAACATTAGTGCTGTATTCCAGCAATTCAAAATGCTGGAAATCCGCAATCCAATTTCCAATTTCAAAACATTCGGCTGTATTTGGTATCAAATTTATGTTTCAATTCGAAATTAAGTATTGAATACTGGCTGTGCCTATAATAAATAAGAGTTATTCCATTTTTTCAATTATGTGGTATTTATTTCCAAAATTATACATTTTTCTAATATACCAGCACCGGTTCTGCTCTGGGGTGGAAGCTTTGTGCCAAAGTGCCACCTGAAATAAAGTTTTGATTAGTATCTTTCATAAAATATCTACCTATCCAATGAAAACTCACCCTTGACTTGATGTCTGCAGACCATGGTTGCTATACTATAGAGGAAAATAAGAATAATTGATTAATCTATTCAAAGTTCATGAAATAAATTCTCACCTTTTTCAGCGTACGAAAACAAACAGACTCCAATTTGACAACTCGATTGCTGATTTTCCAGCAAACTAGACCAGTTGCTGGAAAGTCCAGCAATTTGAAAACCGATTGCTGGGTTTTCAGCAAAAATGACAAAAACACAACCGAATGCTGAAAAATCCAGCAATCAGAAAACCGATTGCTGGTTTCCAGCAAAAAATTGGATTGCTGAACATTTTCTGCCATTTTTTTTGCTGGAAATCGAGGCAAAAATTTACTGTGTAGATTATATAACAAAGGTCTTCTTGTTTTTCACAGGTCAACTTCAGCAAAAAGCGACGAAACCGGATGCGAAACGACGAGGCAGCCATCATTGCCTTATCCCGGTCCCGGTCGCAGAATCTGGCCGCACATCCGCTAGCCGACCAGGACGCCGTGGTAATCTACGATGAGCGGACTGCTCTGTAAACCTGCAACCTTCCATCTATTTAGCACATAGATTGTTCAAATTTCCGTTTGGCTGTATTAATTCATGTTTTTTTTTCGTTTCCAGTTATCAGTTACAAAGTTTGTTATTTTTGTATAGAAATTTTTCCTGGTGATAAATTAAGCTTAAATTTGAGGTTATAAAACTAATATAACTTTCTTTTCAAATTTATTTCCTGATAAGCATGGCCTAAGTTGAGTGGAACAGGTAAATGTCAAGTTTACCAGTTTTAACACACTTTCCCTCTATATAGTACTTAAAATTATTATCGGAGGAAGTTCTTATGTCTCAGCCGAAAATAAAACTTTCTAGATCGAGAAAAACTGATTCGTTAGTCGTTAACTAGCCACCCTCAAATCATTATCACTAAAAACCGAGAGAAAGTGAGCGTTGTTATTTATACAAAATCCCGAAAACTTGGATAAATTTCGATACCAAGAGAATACCGTTTACAAAGACTGATAGATTTCCCAATTGTAAAATAGAAGATATAAAGAATTCTTATTCCATCACCTGTGGGGAAGCTCAAACAAATAAAAATAATTCTTCACATTTCACACTAACAGAGTACTAATATGTGATTTAAAAACACAGAGCAAACCCCGGAAATGAATCAATGTTTTAAAAATCCACGCAACAAAGAAAATAAATCACTAAAATAAAAAATCATCCCTCAGAGCCGTATTGTCAGTCAGACGTGACCTTAAACCAAGACGTTAGAAAATACGAATAAATTAAATTTCCTTTCCGAAAACTTCTTAAAAAAAACAAAATTTCGATGTTCGCGAATTTAATAAGTATCCATTTCAATAAACATATAAATCGTACTTTAGCCTACGGCGCGTATCGCATTCAGTAGAGTCAATCGCATTAGGAAATTGAATGTTTAAGAAAAAAAACACGCTTCCCCTTTAGTGAAAAATGTAGGCAAAATTTTTGAAAAAAAATCGTTAATCTTCATTTTACATTAGGACAACTTGTCTAAATCAATATTTTCCAAATATGTTTTATTTCTAGTCACGTGTAGGCATAATCATCATCATTGTTTTAAATGTTAGTCATTATATAGAATCAACCAGTGAGCCAAAGCGAAAATCTCAATAAACTTTATGTGTTTTGAAAATATATGAAGAAAAAAAAACCAACCCCGATAAGACGCGAATTCTCAAACTTATTAAACGTTCTATTAAGGGTAAAGTCGGAATAATTGAAAGATCTTTTAGTTGAGTAAGAACACTTAAAATAATAACTAGGGATAGTTGTAAATTTGGCGCATTGGATCGTGTTAAATTTGAGAGGACATCGACGGATAAGGGGGGAGAAAATGAGAAAAACCATATCTAGAAGATACTGTTAAATTGTTTTAAAAACAGATTTCGATAGAAGATGGAGGTAACAACCCGATATGCGAATGGTTAAAGTGGAACAGGAAATATGAGAAGAGAAATATTTGAAGAAGAAAATGTAAAACAATCATGGAAATAAAAGTCATGCGAATTGATCAAAAGGTCTTCACTCTGAATTAACTGAAACAATCTCCGATAATACCTTGACCAATTTGAATTATTCGAAAATGTTATGAAATTAAGAATATACAAATTCAATAAAAATATATTGCAGTTTCATTTGGTTTTAACACTGATTGCATTTTCTAAGTTTGTTTTTGTTTGTAGCACTTTCGTATCTGGAGTATGGACTTTGCTCAACTAGATGATCCCTGATTGCAACCTTTCTTTCAACTTCCCGTTCTATTCTCCTGGAAATGTTCTATTTTTCTGGAAAATGTCGGCGATGTTAAGAAGACTTCCCACCCCAAGCAACCAAAAGTCGCGGTATTTCTTAAACATGGCTTGTGATATAGCTCAGTTGGCAAGTCTGTTGTCACCTGAGCCGATGTCCGCGAGTTCGAGCCCAAGAGTAAACATTGAACACAGTTGTACCGGATAGTTTTTCAATAACGATCCGCCAACTGCAACGTTGATAAAGTCGCAAATGCCATAAAGATGGTAAAACGACTATAATCGAAACAAAAAAAAAATTCTTAAACATGACACTTTTAAGTTCACAATTGGCTGAAAAAAGGATTTTCTATGTACCTATAAAAGTTACTCTGGAACTTCCAGCACCTTTCGAAAGGTAGCAATACTGAATACGGAACTTCTAAGCGCTTTCTATGCGACATTTTTCAAGAAGGATCCAAACTTTCGCAAAGCTTTATCTAATGAACTGTTCTTCAAATATCTGTCCAAATTTTTTTTTTGTTTTAATGAGAAAAATTCTTAAAAAACAACAATCAAGAACAAAGAAAACAACTGATATTTTTTAAATTTGTTTTCTACATATATCAGTGCGATCAGGTTGTCAGAGTAATCTGACAACTGGATATTTTTAGCGGATGATATATAGATATTCCCTTAAAGGCTGTATAGCATTCTTTACAAACATCGTAACGAACTTCCAAGTTCGTTTAAGAACTTAAATTTTGGGCTGATTAAAATTCTCTGGGAACTCAGATTGGAGCTGATTAAGCTTCTATGAAACCGTTTAATTGAAATACACGTGTGGTTAAATTCCCGAATCTCGATTTCTAGCGCCTAAAAACGAATTTCGAGATTCGGGAACGTAAGTGGAGATGGATTGGGCACACGCTGCGAAGAGATGAAAACGAGATTTGCAGAGAGGCGCTAGATTGGAATCCAGAAGGTCATCGAAGAAGAGGCAGACCCAGAAACTCGTGGCGGCGAAGCCTAGCCGCTGAAATCTGAACTGTCGACGAGAATCTTGACGTGTGACAGTGGAATGAATTTATTTTCTTATTTTACAACTAGGCACGGATTACTAAGATTACATAATGAATTTTACGCCTCCTACACTCCTCCCTAATCCGTGACGCCTACAAGTCCACAAAATTGCTGCTGCATCTGGACAGCTAAAGGCTTCGTGAACTCATAAGCCGGTTGATCCGTCGTCGGGATGTACTTCACCTTCATCGCTCCTTCCTTCAGACTCTCGTGCACGAAGTGGTAACGAATGCTCACGTGCTTCGTTCGGGGGTTGTACGCTCTGTTTCCAGCGATGCTGATTGCTCCTTGGTTGTCGCACTGGTTCCTCCTCGAAAATCTGCGACCGCAAGTTCGTCCACCACATGGCCTCTTGGATGGTTCGAGACAGAGTCATGTACTCCGCCTCACAAGATGACAGGGCGACAGTCGGCTGCTTCTTGACGTTCCACGAAATGGCTCCTCCCTGCATCGTAAACACGTAGCCAGTCGTCGACATCCGGTTGTCCGGATCTCCTCCCCAATCGGCATCGCTAAAACCGACCAGCTCAGATGATCCACGCTTGCTGTACTCCAGCTTCTTCGTTGTAGTACCCTTCAAGAAGCTGATGATTTTTTTGACTGCTTCCCAGTGCTGTCGTCCTGTATTCGAACAAAATTGACTCACTGCATTGACCGCATAGGAAATGTCCGGGCGAGTTACTTGGGCTGCGAACGACAGACATCCCACCGCTTCTTTAAATGGCACCTTCTTCATTTCAGCTTCTTCTTCCGGACCGTTGGGACCCATGGACTTGCCCAACCTCACGCTCGGATCTGCTGGAATAAGCACCGGTTTCGCAACTGCCAATCACCTCGACTGGATAATCTCCTCGACGTATGCTTGTTGATCGAGCTAGAGCTTTCCCTCTCCTCGATCCCTTGTAATTCGGACACCTAGACAGAACTTGGCCTCACCGAGATCCTTCATCTTGAACTGCTCACACAAGTACGCCTTCAGCTTCTGCTTCAACTGCCGGTCTTTGGTGAAGATCAAGAAATCGTCAACGTAGATTGTGCAGTACATCATCCAGCTGAGCATTCCAAACGCGGCTTTACTGCTTCAAGCCGTACAGTGCCTGCTTCAGCCGGCAAATCTTGCCACTCCGGTTCTCCACACCCTGCGGCTGCGCCATGTATATTTTCTCGTCCTTCAGCTCGCCCTGTAGAAACGCCGTCACGGCGTCCATCTGATCGATGTCCAGATCATAAAGCACCGCCAGCGCCATGAGGTATTGGACCGTCGCGTACCGCACGACGGGGGAATACACCTCATCGTAATCCAGACCTGGCCTCTAAGAACAGCCAGACTACGAGGCGAGCCTTGTACCGCTGAACAACTCCATCGGGTCCACGCTTCGTTTTGAAAACCCACTTGTTCCGTATAGCTTTCCGCCCTTCGGGCAGATCGGTCAGCACCCACGTCTCGTTTTCGCTCAACGACTGTAACTCTTCTTCCATGGCTCGAACCTAATGCTCTCAATCGAACCGACACAGAACCTCGTCGTAGGTAGTTGGATCGTCCATCTGCTTTGCATCATCAGCCGTCTCGGGTGGCAACTGAGGGGAAACACTTTTACCAGAAAAGACCAGAAGCTAACGAAATCAGAATACTTGCCTGGATACCTGCGCTCCCGACCGCTGCTTCTCAACCCTTGCTCATTAGCTGGTCTTTGAATTTGCGGTGGGAGCGCATTTTCGGCAGATCCGGCACCGCCACCAGCAACTTCATTTCCAGCATTATCGATGCCAGGAAGGATAACGGCATCCCCCGGTTGTCGTGCGTCTGGACCAGCACAACCAACGCCTGACTCGAAGATCCCCTCAAAATTCAGTTCGAAGAATTCAACGGGTTTCGCATCACACGCTGCGCGTGCGTTCGCCTCGTCCTCAGCCAAAATCACAACATCTCGGCTGATCTGGAACTCGTTGCGCTCGGGGTCATACACACGATAGCCTTTGGTATCTTCACAATAACCAACAAAAATGCCGTTCTTTGTCTTGGGATCAAACTTCTTGCGCTTCGCTTTCGGGATGTGGGTCGTCACTCTTGAACCAACACTTTCAAGTGACGAAGATTCGGTTTCTTGCCAGAACACGCCTCTTCCGACGTCTTGTTGTCCAAACACCTCGTCGGACATCGGTTGAGGAGATAAGCGGCCGTCGCGACTGCCTCTGCCCAGTACTCCTTACCAAGCTTCGCATCGTTCAGCATGCACCGTGCTTTCTCCACCAGTGCCAGTGTACGGTTCATTCTCTCCGCGACGCCGTTTCGCTGCGGCGTGTATGGACAAGTAGTTTGATGCCGGATACCCTCACGCTCCAGAACCTTTCGGAAGCCTCGGTTTGCGTACTCCGTCCCGTTGTCGGTACGCAGGATCTTCATCTTCTTGCCGCTTTGTCGCTCAGCATTGGCATTGAACTTCTGGAAAGCCTCAAGCGCCTGGTTTTTGCGTTCGAGAAAAAAGACCACGACCTTCTTGCTCGCATCGTCGACAAACGTTGCAAAATAACGACTGCCTCCAAACGATGACACCAAGATGGGCCTACAGAGATCGGAGTGTACCAACTCCAACAGCTCCGTGGCCCTTGATTCGCTGCTCGGAAACGAAAATCGTGCCTGCTTCCCTTTGAGACACGACTCACAATCAACGATCGTTTCAGTTTGGAACTCCATACCGTTGGCCATTCGCTTCAATTTCTTCAAGCTGCTCTCATTCAAATGGTCTAAACGTATGTGCCTAAACGTATGTGTAATTGTCCCTTCCACGCAGCTTCTCAATGGGGGGCAACGCAACGGATTTCCTGCCGACTCGAACGCTTCCTGCTCCGATCGTACCGCTTCCGCCGGGTGCTTCTTTTCTTGAAGACTGCTGATGAGGACCATCTCCTAGGACTTGATGTGTCCTTACCGATTGCCGGCTTCGAGTGGTCATGCTTCAATCTTGATGTGACCAAAGAAAATTACTGTCTTCCGGTTTGGGTACCTGGGCCCATTACCAATTGAAATACACGTGTGGTTAAATTAACGTGTGACAGTGGAATGAATTTATTTTCTTATTTTACAACTAGGCACGGATTACTAAGATTGCATAATTAATTCTACGCCTCCTACACGTTTTCAAGAGAATTCTGGTTGCTTGGGTTATGTCTAATGCCGCACTCCGTTCCCGTGGGGGTGGTACAGGTGGTATGGCATTTAGTACCCAAGTTTCTTGCAGCAGAACTTCATCAATGTCTTTGTTACACAGGAACTTGTAAAGTAATTACCAATTCTGTTTTCCTGACATTTTTGTAGATCAGATTGTTTATTTTGTCGGCCACTTCAATCAGCTGGAATTCAGCATGAACAGAACTGTTGGTTGTTTTGATTCCTTGGACAATCTAGCTGTAAATGCATCGTAGCGAAAAAATCCAATTGTAGCACCTCGAATCATCCACGAAGAATCTTTACATCTGTAAGTTATTAGGCCTCAGGGCGGCTCGCTTAACCAAAATAAATCGCAGGGAGTTCGAACTATGTCCTCAGGAAAACCCCAAATATGCACTTCTCGAATATTTATTTTAAATGCCACATCTATGCTCACTTCAACAAAATGTTTACGGTACCTTCTATGGGTCACATCTTGGTTGTCGGGTTTGAAGATAACAGAGCTTCTGCTGCTGCTGCTGCTGACCAACTACTCTGCCGGTCAATCACAACGAGGACGGAGGAACTAGTTGGAAAGCTTGATTGGTCGACCCGAAGGTTCGTAGTTTGAAATCGACCACAACCTTCAAACAATGATCACCCGGATAGTAACGGCTATCCGTGGCGATTGTGACCAAGCCAAGGACGATTCAGGGACTAGGTTGAATTCTGTCACGCCAAAGGATTGCTTTTGGCCAAATACTTAGGGGTCAAGCATTAGTGTTCCGTATCTCAGCGGGATCTAAATGGCAGTTCGGCGCTTCATGGCTCTCTGGTTTTTATCACTTAGATGGATTTTGTGTGCTGGATGTCATGCACTTTATACTTCACAGTGTCGTGGTATTATTGGAAGTGAGCCAGCACCAGGAAGCCGTCTTTGACCGGCCTTGGACCGCGAGTGTAGGTCATTGCTCTCCCATTATTGCGGGCACGATCTTCGTCAACTCGTCGGGCGTCGCTACCGATCAAGCAGCGTGGGTTACCGTGGGTTTATAACCTCTGGTTGTGACGTGTTGAAGCTTCCTGGCTGCATACTGGTGGCTTGTGGCGCTGTCGTCGGGAAGGCTGCATTATTTGGGGAAAACCATCACTCATCATTTTCCCTCACTGCGATATTTAAAAACTACATTTACTTGATGAAAGTGTTATCTGACGCTTACACATCTTGTCTATCTCTAATGTTCCGACCCACGGCTTCTAGTGTAGTTCTTTAATAGATTGAAGGGAATCGGAGTTTCCTGATTCAGACGGATCGTTTTTCTGGCTGTTGTTCCACTAAGATTTCTGTTAGTTTCGGTGATTGGAGATCAAACTCTGGTCATCATCTCCGTTATCTTCTATCAAGGCTAAACGATTGCTTGTGTTAAGAGCTTCTGGTTTTGCATTATGGTAGGAAATGCTTATCATTTGCTCAACACTGCGGGAGAAATTTGCGCAAATTTTCGGTTTTATGCGAGATTCTAATTCGTATCATCTTTCTGCGCAATTCAAGTGTTTTATTGTTGATGTGCATTTTTTCTCCCTTTTATTTCCATCGAACTTTTTCCAGGTTATGCAAGTTCTTCATCTGCTCGGAGTTTCACCGGTTTCTCGGATGATCTGGAACCCTGTCTAGGTGTACGTTAGCAGGTTATCAGGCCCAAAACTTATTGAAATTTCTTTCACCAATAAGATCCTGCTATGCTTTGGGGAGAGCGAAAATACAAAGGATGTACTCTTTGTGGGGTACATTTTTTGAAGTTCGGAAGATGATGCGTGGTTGGTTTAGATTTTGGATCGAAATCTGCCGTTGGTAAGAGCAAGTTCACTGGTGTTGGAAAAAAGTGTTAGAAATTTTGACGTTTTGAAAATTTTACCATGAAAAAATGTTTTCAAGATCTTTGGGCGTTATATTTTTTTACAGCACTGTTTCTATTTCAGCCGTACACCCAAAATAATCCGCACGTCGTGGTTACGTGAAACACACATATTTTTTATCCAATTGATTTTCACGTAGCTTCTACGAGTAAAACATGTGAACGCACGTCAATAAGAATTCGCATGCTATAGACTCAGCTGCAATTTACGTGAATTTTCAGTATGTTCGACGGAATGGGATGATCAAAGCGTCATGAATTAATTTTAGTTTCGAAATGAAATTTGGGTCGATTTGTTTGATGCTTTTTCTTTTTTTGTTTTTCATAAATAACAACGAATGTGAAATTTAATCAATTTTATTACCACCATTATTATTCAACACAACACTTACTGTCACTACAATTTTTTGTGATGAGAATTTCGCGGACTCTGCATGCTTATGGCCTTCTATTTCCTTTCTGGTTTGCTTCCTTTAGAGATCCTGGTTGACTGGTCTGAAAACATTCACAAAATAAGAATTCGAAACCAATAAAAAAAATAACTTGCATTGAACTCACCAGGATGCAACGATTTCTAGGAGCCACTAATCGGAGTTTACCAAACATGACTTTCCTTCTCGATGCTCCGGAACTTCTCAAACCGAATCACTTTCCGTAGCAGAATGAATTCTCTTATTGCGCGAAACATCGAAATAACCCGTAAACTGATGACTGACTGACTTCAATTCTTATAAGAATTTACTAGCACGCTTGAGAAAAATAACTCCAAACGCCATCCTCTTAGATTTTACGTGAAAATCATGAGTAAGTTATGTGGAAGTAAAGTAATTACTACCAAGGCGTCCTTTATACACTGTGGTTACTAAAGGTTCACGTAAAAACGATATGATGCAACAAAATCGAAGTTTACGTGAAAAATTCCGTATAAATAATTTCCTTATTATTTTGGGTGTATGTTATAGAAATATTACTGTTTTTGCCACACAGCATGCGAAACTACAACACGTGTTGTTAAAAAACTTGAAGGCCACAGATCTTGAAAATGTTTTTGCTTGGCAAAATTTTCAAAATGTGCAAAAAGTGATAAAATTTCTACCACTTTTTCCCAACACCAGTGAACTTGCTCTTACTGTGTGGTGTTATCATTACAATTGTATATCGCAGTCAAATAAAAGAATGCACAAAAACTCAGCTGTTAGTAAAAAAGTTAGTAAACCCGTGATTCTGTTGTACGATGGAAGAAACAGAATGTATCTCAATAATTTGAATGCTGTCTTGCAATTTGTTTCGGTGTAAACTGGCCCCGGTATCAGGGGTGCCAGGTGGTTTCGGTCAAAATCACGACAACGCGAAGTTAAAAATCAGGATTTTTCAGGACACCTCTTGATTGATGCAAATAATGAGGATTTCTGCTAAAATTGCATAAATAAAGGCGCAATACAGGTGCTGTAAACGCCTTGATTTATGCAACAACAGTACGCAGTTTGTTGGCTGGCCGGTAGTTCATATCGAAAAACACCAATTGAATATCATCTGACCCTAAAATTACCACCTGCACTGAACAAAATCCGGCTATAAGGTTTATTGGGAATTCTAGTGTTTTCGCACTAAAGGAAAATCCAATACTTTTTATCACAAGACAAATGATTTATTTTATCAGAATTTTCAATGAATTTTATAGATAGGAAAATTATTACGATTTATTATTTAAACTAGTGTAATGAATGGTTCCATCATTGAAATCAAATATGCCTGTAATTTGATTTCTATTTCTCATCTTATTTATCCAAATAAACAAATTTAACCAAAATTATATGATTCAAACATTTATTATAACAAATCAAGATATTAAAAAAGTTACACTGCACTGCACTTCAAACACTTGTTATGAATGGTGGGACGCAGTTTCATGCCTGATGCATGTTGATCCTGGCTGGTACATAGATCCAGATTCAGCGGATTGGGTGCTATTGTTCGGGTGGATTTATGTTTCCTGGAAAAAAAAATCCGCATTAAGTTTCAAACGAATTATGTTTTAAAAAATTAATTAGGTACCTGTGCATGGCGAAGAATGGAACCGTGCGCATTCTCGCTAAAGTTCGAATCTGTTTTCCTCCGCTGCTGTCCCTTTTTTAAGGCCCGTGTTTTACCTGTTAGAATAGATATTGAAATATAAACACCAAGTAGTTCAGCCATTCCACTTTTCTAACTTACGTTCGTAAATGTTTGCTTATATCACAGCGATGAAATTTAAGTTATCTTTGCTGCCACTCAGCTGGTAAAATCCTCCGGCGAAAAATTACTACTGGGACAAAACACGAACAATATTTTCTGGGTTTATGTTTCCCAAACAAATTAACAGAGATTGATACGGATCACGACTCAGGCACGCCAACGTGTGTTCTAACTTCAGAATGATGAAATGTATACGAATTTCATATATGTTTTATTAGGTACAACGAGCATCTAAAATTCATTGGATTTTTCTATATTTCGTAATGGACTTATCGTTTGCTTCTATCACACACTGAATGATAAGATTTATTAGATTGACCCTATAAATTTCATAGCCCAATTTAGTTTAATAATTAATGGATTGTCCTTTGCATTTCACCAATTGAGTGAGGCAGATACAATTTATTGGATTTTCCTATATTTTTTAAAGGATAATTTTATAGCTAAAATTTGGCTGTGAATAATAAGATTTATTAAAACGACCCTATAAATTTAATCGCCCAATTTGGTTCAGTGTGTTAAATGGGTTTAACTATTTTATAACCTTTTTATTCGATTTTCTCATAGGTTAACTACAAATTTTATCATATTTAAGGAGTTTTTATGAAAATCAGGACAAATCAGGACATTTTGGGGATAAATTTTCAAAAATCAGGACAACTCGAGAGTTTTTGGAAAATTAGGACGGTCTCTCGAAAATCAGGACAAATCCTGATAAATCAGGACACCTGGCACCTCTGCCCGGTATAGTCCTTTTTTTTTTTTTTTAACAATTCTTTATTTGAAACGGCTCATACCTTTAGGCTTTAAGGAGCCAAAATCGATTTTGTTGTTTACAATTGTTTTCTTAACTTAACACTTTGTGAGAGGAGAAAGGAAGATAGAAAGGGAAATATGAAAATAAAAAAGAAATTAGACGAAGATCGATAGCTTTTAGAAAAAGGTAGATTTCGAACATGTAGTCCAAATCTAGCACAGCTAGTACATCTCTAACTGGAACATTAGGTGGTTTTCCTCGGGCCCTAAGGGAGTCTATTAAATTCGTTCTGGCGACAAGATGGACCTCACACGACCAAACAATATGCTCGATGTCATGGTAACCTTGGCCGCAACTACACAAATTGCTGCCAGCAATGTCAAAACGATAGAGTACCGCGTCTAAGGAACAATGATTGGACATGAGACGGGAAAATATACGAATAAAATCCCGACTCAAGTTCAATCTATTGAACCATGGTTTAAGGCTTACCTTTGGGATAATCGAGTGGAGCCACCGACCATCCTCATCCTCGTCCCATTTGCGCTGCCAGTTGACAAGAGAGTTCCCTCGTACCAAGAAGTAGAATTCGTTGAAGACGATTTCACGTGGATACGTGTCGCCTTCCGTCGCCCCCCACCTTTGCCAGAGAGTCTGCCTTCTCATTGCCCACTATCGAGCAATGAGAGGGAACCCAAACAAAGGTAATGGGAAAGCGACGTCTTGTTAAAGCACTCAAAGTATCCCGTATCTTCTCTAGGAAGAACGGCGAGTGCTTTCCCGGTCGTATTGATCGTATTGCGTCAACTGAGCTTAGACTATCCGTTACAATGTAGTAGTGCCCAACAGGCCGTGAGGCGATGCTGTCCAAGGCCCAGTGAATAGCAGCTAACTCTGCTATATACACAGAGCATGGAGACTGGAGGTTATAAGAGGCGCTAGTTGTTTCGTTGAAAACACTCCGAATCCCGTTGATTCCTCAATTAGAGACCCATCGGTAAAGTACATTTTGTCAGCATCGACGTGTCTATATTTAGCTTCGAAAATTCTTGGAATCAGAAGTGGGCGATGCGAATCCGGGATTCCACGAATTTCCTGCTGCATAGACAAATCAAACTGGACAGAAGAATTATCGTAGTGTGGGCTGAAAACACGAGTTGGAGAGTACGAAGAAGGGTTTACCTGCATTGACATGAGGACATAGTATACAGACATAAATCTTGTTCGAAAATTTTGCTCAAGTAACCTTTCAAAATTAACGATCACCAATGGGTTCATGACCTCACACCTGATGAGGAACCGAAGTGATAGTAGATTGTATCGATCTTTCAAAGGGAGTATTCCTGCCAAAACTTCAAGACTCATGTTGTGCGTTGAGGGCATAGAGCCCATTGCGATGCGGAGACAACGGTATTGGAATACGCTCTGAGTTTGATGAGGTGAGATTTGGCAGCTGACTGGAAACAGAAGCTACCATATTCCATCACTGAAAGAAATGGTTGTTCGATACAATTTTAAAAGATCTTCTGGGTGGGCTCCCCAACAGGTGCCTGTGATTGATCGGAGAAAATTTATTCTTTGTTGGCATTTTCCTTTCAGATACTCAATGTGGGCTCTCCAGGTACACTTGGAGTCAAACCAAACCCCCAAGATACTTAAAACACCTCGATTGAGTGATCGTTCTGCCTAGGAGTTGAAGCTTCGGTTGAGCAGGTCTATGTTTCTTAGAGAAAACAACCATCTCCGTTTTCTGAGGGGAAAACTCAATCCCAAGCCCCAACGCCCAGGAAGACAATCTGTCTAAAGTATCTTGTAAAGGTCTGTGCAGATGAGACTCGGAAGATCCTGTGACAGACACCACGCCGTCATCTGCAAGTTGTCTTAGAGTGCAGCCTTCAGAGAGACAAGTATCGATGTCACTTACGTAAAAAGTTGTACAAAAGTGGACTTAAACATGAACCCTGTGGGAGGCCCATGTAGGAGGTTCTTCTAATTGCAATATCTCCGTGAGCAAAGTTCAGATGTTTCTCACAAAGCAAGCTGTATAAGATGTTGTTCAATAGTGTGAGGCAGACCCCGGGAGTGCAACTTGTCTGACAACACCTCTATTGAGACTGCATCAAAAGCTCCCTTTATGTCTAGAAACACTGAAGCCATTTGCTCACGTTTTGCGTACGCCATTTGTATCTCTGAAGACAGCAAAGCAAGACAATCGTTTGTTCCTTTGCCCCTTCGAAACCCAAATTGAGTATCTGAAAGGAGGCCATTTGTTTCTACCCATTTATCCAAACGAAACAAAATCATTTTCTCCATCAATTTACGTATACAAGACAACATCGCTATTGGACGGTACGAATTCGCATCGGACGCTGGTTTTCCGGGCTTTTGGATAGCGATAACTCTCACTTGTCTCCACTCTTGGGGAACAATGTTATGCTCCAAGAATTGATTAAATAAATTTAACAAGCGAAATTTGGCGGCGTCCGGAAGGTTTTTCAACAAGTTAAATCTAATTTTATCAATACCCGGAGCTGAATTGTTGCAAGAGAGGAGGGCAAGTGAGAATTCGACCATCGAAAAACTGGAATCCAGACCACACCTTTCAGGAAGCACATCCCGGATTATTTTTTGTACAGGCGTAGAATCTGGACAGACTTTCCGTGCGAAGTTAAATATCCATCTATGTGAATATTCCTCACTTTCATTCGTAGATGATCTATTACGCATGCTTCGTGCCACTCTCCACAAGGTACTCAAGGATGTTTCTCTTGATAAGCCACCCACAAAATTCCTCCAATACGCCTTTTTCTTCCCCTTGACCAATTTTTTAAACTGATTTTCAAGGGAAACATACACGCAGAGAAAACTTGGATTTTGAAACAAAACAAAACTGACTTTAATTCAAAAAATTCATTTTTTGGATTCAATCTCCTGTTTACTTTGAATCGATGAATTATGGTTTTGTTTCAAATGAATAATTTTTGAAAGAAAGAATTAGTTTTTTGAATCGAAAAATTTTTGACTTTGGTTTTAAACAAATTCTTTGATTCAAAAGACATTTTTTCAATTGCAAATTTATTTGGAAACAAAGTAAATTTTCTTTCAACCAAAGAAAAATGTATTCAATGCAACGGAATAATTTCTTAAAATAAAAACTTCAAACTTAGAAGGTTTTTTGCATTGAGCAAGAAGAATTTAAAACGAAAATCGGTTCAAGTTTGGCTGGTCGTGTTAAAATGTGGATCAGAATTAGCTTGGTTAGCAGGATTCCGGATAAAGTATGGTAATTGAATGTTAATTAAAGAATAAATATTGAAGAATTTCAATAAGTGCTTGCAATTTTACAGGACCACGGCCGATGAATGGTTTTCCAAGTCCATGGATGCCTCATCCGAGGTGACACCGCTCCAATTCAACGATCAGGTCCACGAAAATTGAAACCAGATGATTCGATTAAAGTAAACCACTTTGTGACCTAGTGTTTAATTTATTTGTGAATGAAAATAAATTTTATTTTTAAAATCGTTTCTTTTTATTATTTGAAATTCCTAATAGGAATTTCAAAACAACATAAAATATTTCTTCCAATTGGAATAATAGAAAATGGTCCAATGAATTAATGCTTTTAAATCTAAATTAAATTACCTTGTGGCAAAACAAAGCAACTTTAAATCAAAAGAAACTGTTTTTTGTATCAAAGTACTAGTATTTTGAATCAAAGATTTTTCAAAAGATAAATTCTTTGAAACAAACGAAAATTCATTTGACACAAAGAAATTTTTATTTATCCCAAAATCAAAGGAAAAAATCCTTTGTTTTTGCGGCACTTTCCTTTGAAATAAAAAATCTTTTCGCTGCGTGTATACTTCAAAAAGGGCGAGAGTTCCATATTTCCGAAAATCTTTGAATGCTTTTGATTTGTCCTTATAAAGCTTGGAACACTGCTGGTCCCACCATGGGTTTGGAGGCCTTCGGGGAACTGATGAATCTGGGATGGGTTTTGTTTGAGCGCAAAGTGCACTTTCATGTATTAAACGTGAAAGAAAGTGGTACTCCTCTGCAGGAGGTAAAACATTCGTAGAATCGATTGCTGATGTTATTTCGTCCGAGTATTTTTTCCAGTCGATGTGTCTTGTAAGGTCATATGTCATATTTATTGTGTTTGAAGAGCTAACCCCATTGGTGATTGTAATTTTGATTGGCAAGTGATCACTACCATTGAGATCAGGGATTACCTTCCACTGGCAATCCAATGATAGTGAGTTTGAGCAGAGTGAGAGGTCAATTGCACTTTGTCTTGCAGGAGGTTTAGGTACTCGTGTTTTTTCACCCGTGTTCAAAATTGTTAAATTGAAACTGTCGCAAATGTCATAGATAAGAGTAGAACGACTATCGTCAATTTGTTCTCCCCAGACAGTTCCATGCGAATTAAAGTCACCCAGGATCAACCTTGGCTCAGGGAGCACTGAGCACAGGTCCTCTAGGTGACGTCGATCCACTGCAACTCTATGAGGCCAGTACAAACTGACAACGCATAAGTCCTTACCTCTTATAGTTGTATGACATGCAACAGCTTCAATTCCTCCTGATAAAGGGAGGTGGATTCTATAGAAGGAGTGGTGCTTATTGATCCCCAAAAGCACCCCTCCATAAGAATCGTCGCGGTCTAGACGTATGACATTAAAATCGTGGAATGAGATGTTAGATTGTGAAGAAAGCCAAGTTTCGGACAACGCAAAAATATCGCAACTAGTTTCATGAAGTAAAAATTTGAACGGGTCCAGTTTAGGGACGAGACTACGACAATTCCACTGTAAAACAGTGATATCTCCGACCTCTCGGCGTAAATTAGCCATCGAGAGAGATAAACACTGAAAGAAGGGGCCAAGTTTGCATTAATTGCTTCAAAAATGTCTTAACCATAGGAAGCATTGCACTAACAATACTTCTTATGGATTCAGAAACGTTAAAAAACGTGAAAATTCCATTAAGTATGTCAGAAAACTTGAAAAGTCCCGGTTGATGAGTTGATTCTGACAAATCCGCATTAGTAACGGGAGCTTTTGAAGTCCCAGCTGCTGTTGAATTATTCTGTGGAGAAAAGGTCGCGCGGAATCCAGGAGGAACTTGTTTTTTCTTGTCTGTAGCAATCACTTTTTTGGTGATGTTGATTGGAGGGCTGATTGTCGGGATTTTATTCGGAATCTTAGGGGTCTTAGTAGTTGGTTTTGAACGTTTTCGCGAGTTCGCTACAAAAATAAACGGGTTCTCCTCATCTGTTGTGTCCTCGTTGTCAACTGGCAGCACTGTGAAAATGTTACTGGACTGCGGTTGGATCGGAGGCGCCGCGCCCTTTAGTATGGCGGCATAGGAACGTTTTGACCGTTCCTTCAAAGAGCGCCTTTGACTATCCCAGCGGCTCTTAAACGCCTCGCACAAGGAGATGTCATGAGGTGAGCCCCCGCAATAGACACATTTCTGTTCTATTGCTGAGCATGCTCCATCCCCATGAACCTCCCCGCATTTGGGGCAACGCTTCTTGCTACAACAATGGGAAGCTGTATGCCCCAATTTAATGCAATTTTTGCATTCCATCGGGCGAGGCACGAAGAGCCGCACAGGAAGCCTCAAAACTCCGTCAATCAAGACGTAGTGAGGGAGGGCGGTACCCGCAAAGGTCACTCGAAATGAAGCTGAAGGCGAGTACTTTTTAACTCCTTCTACGACGGTGGTAGTATTGAGTTGGCGGCAATCCAAGATTTCGACCGAAGTCGAATCAAGGCTCTTAAATTTACCAACGCCGTGGGATTTAACGTACCCAGCCTCCAGACTCATTTCTGAGATCACGCCCTCTATCTCTACGTTTCGAGACGGAATGTAGACGTGGTACTCTAAATTAATGAATTTGCTGGCAACAATTTCATTAGCGGATTTATGATTGTCCACGACAACGCGCAACTTGTTTGGTCGCACCTTAGTAACGCAGGTTACGGAGGGCCACCTCGCCAGATCTTTAGTGATCTGCACTACGTTTAGCTGTTTGCCGTTAGCTTTGGGCCGGATGAAAACCACCCATGGCCCAGAAAAAGACAAACCATCTGTGTAGGTTCGGAGTCGAGGAGCTACACTGTCATCTGTGGGTGATGAAGAATTATTGGACGTACGAGAATGATTAGCACTTGAGGGACCAGCATCGTCTGAATCCTCCAAATGCTCTTCATTCTCGTACATGGCTTCCTTTTCGTCCACCGATGACGAGTTTAACCCCCCGCCTTCGTTCATATTTTTGCACGGGAACACGAATGTCGCCCGTGTTTAAAATATGACCGAAGCAACCAAAATTCAAAATATGTACAGGGAAATAAATAGACGAGAGAATAGTGAAAAAATGAAAAAAGAGACTTACAAAGGTTCTTGCACTTTTCAATTGCATGTATCTTCTTTTGTTCAGCAACCACGTGGTCCTTGGAAGAAGATGGCGACCAAGTTGAGTCTTTGCTGCTGATGACGCTCTTGAACGCAAACGACCGATCCACCGAGACGTCCTGTATCCTGCTACCCACGGCAAACAGCACCGGAACCAACGGTAACAGCTCCCACGTTATCCACACTCGGGTTTGTCGGGGGAACAATCAACACTTCCCCGATGGCGACAACACTCGCACCGATGATGATGGCCAGATAAAACTCACGCCAATTTCAATTTCGTGTCTCTGGAATTCGGCAAACGATTTGGTCGGTAGAAAAACAAACCACCACGTTCGGACTAACTGCACTGTCCGATTTCACAAAAGCAGCGAGTTATAATAAAACACACTCCGATCGAAACGTTGGGAGAACACAACCGTTCAGCTTGAGCGATTGAGTTGGAATGGTATAGTCCTTTTCATTTGAAAAGTTTTGTTTACTATTTTGACAATTCTCGCGATGTTTACAATTTTTTGCCGAAAATTTGCACCCTTCCGTAAAACATCGCAAACATTTGTCGTGAATCGCGGCATGTTGACTAATTTCTGAAAAAAAGTTTCTCAAACCCATTTCCGTCTCGAAGTAAGCTTCCAAATCAACCCGGTGAACCACCTCTCGGATCTCTCAAACTACAGCTCCGGCAGCAATGGTATTCTACTTCACCAGCAATGTTGTGGAACCACCGGTGACCCTCTTCATGGGTCTCGATAAGTATGAAAGTGGGTGGAAGCCGGTTTTTAGAAAAATATGTGGATTTTTGAATTGTTGTTTTCCTGTTTGTCGTTTCAGATGAAGAGTTAATAAAGTGGGGTTGGCCGGAGGATGTCTGGTTCCATGTGGATAAGGTTTCATCGGCCCACGTGTATCTTCGACTGCAACAGGTATGTTTTGTGAGTCATTTATAACAAATTCATGAGCTAAGAAAAACTCCGTTTTTCAGGGGCAAACGTTGGACGACATTCCATCGACTGTCTTAGAAGATGCCTGTCAGCTCGTAAAAGCAAACAGCATCCAGGGCAATAAGATGAACAATATTGACATCGTTTACACTATGTGGGATAATCTGAAGAAAACGCCGGCCATGGAAGTGGGTCAGGTTTCGTTCCACCGGGACAAGGACGTACGGAAGATGCGAGTTGAGAAACGTTGCAACGAGATTGTCAACCGCCTCAATAAAACCAAGCGAGAGGAACATCCGGATTTCCGGACCGAGCGAGAGCAACGAGACGCCGAAGAGCGGGCCGATAAAAAGCGCTCGGCTCGGGAGGTTCGGGACAAGGAAAAGGAAGACGAACGCAAACGGAAAGAGGAAGCGGAACTGCGCAGCTACAACTCGCTGATGAAGTCCGAAAACATGACTAGCAACTACGACGCAGGGAACGATTCGGATGAATTTATGTAACCTGGATTGGAATCATCCTAATAAATTATTTTATGTTACCTTTTGGGTTTTACGTGGTATCCGAATTCCTTTTTCGATCTGTTAGTCAGTTAGTTGATTTGACTCGATGACAACATTTACGGCAGCTAAAGCTTCAACTATCCATTTAGGCACTTTTCCATCCGGGTATCGTTGCTTCATGTAAGATTGTATGAAGTTTGGGAATGTATTCGATTTTATACTTTCCCTCATGTCTGACATCAGTTTTAGCTAGAATGTCATAAGTCTATTAGTTATTTTACTATTTTACAATTAGACAATTATCCAAATTACCTGGAATGCGACATTATGAATGCTTATGATACTGCAGGCAACTGGCTCGACTGTCACAATATGATGCAGATACGATCTACTGTAAGTTTTACAGGTGGAACAATCACAATTTTCATCAATAGGTCGCATATCAGTTTTGTAAGTTGTCTGTTTCAAATTTAACTGACCCTCGCGGACTAAAGCACATCCAAAACGTGCTGTGCGAGTTGGGAACACACAATCGAACATATCAATTCCCAGTGCCACACAAACCACCAAATCAGGCGCAAATCCAACGCCCATCAAATACCGAGGTTTGTCTTCCGGTAGCAAATCCGTACAAAGATGCACCGTGCGCCAAAATTCATCTTTGCTTTCTCCACCACTTAATCCACCCACAGCAAAGCCTCGTGTGCTACGCTTAGTCAACTCAGCTGCACACTGCCTTCGCAAATCCGGTTGCAGTCCTCCTTGCACAATTGGAAAAATACTTTGCTTGTCGTTTCGCTTGTGGGCCGCTATGCTTCGATCCAACCAGCGAATTGTCCTGAAAGTAGTCCATACAATTTCAATTCCCAAAAATATCAAACAAAATCCTCACCTATGCATAGCTTCCTCAACTCTCGGCCCGGTGGTCGTTGTTTTGACCACATCATCCAGTTGCATCATGATATCGGCCCCGATCGCGTTCTGAATCTCCATTGAACGTTCAGGCGTAAGCATTGATTCGCTCTGATCGAAGGGACTCTGAAATTTGACACCCTCCTCCGTTATTTCCGCCAGCTGCAGCAGCGAAACCATCTGGAAGCCACCGGAATCGGTTAGCAAAGCTCGCGGCCATCCCATGAATTCATGCAGCCCACCAGCTTTCTCCAGGATCTCCGTCCCAGGTCGCATCCCCAGATGATAGGTGTTACCCAACATGATCTGACAATTCAGAGCCAGAATCTGGTCCGGCAGCAATCCTTTAAGGGTTCCCTAAAACAAAACAAAAACCTATAAATCGGTCCTTTAAAATTAAAATTAAATGACCCCTTAAAAACTCACCTGCGTCCCGACCGGCATAAACACCGGTGTGTCCACATCGCTGTGCTTCAGGGACATCACTCCAACTCGCGCCTTAGTTGTGGAGCATTTGGCCGTCACCCGATAGCGAAGCGGTGAAACTGGTTCGTTATTTGTGGCCATTTCACAATGGTGATGTGGTCTCTGGGGCAGGTTCACCGGAAACCGATGGCCAATACCGATGCTAAATACTGGACGACAAATAACTTTCCCGAGTGTGTTCATGAAACCGGCACACGCATTTTTGGCGATGTTTTTCAAACGCGCAGCGCACGCACCTGCTCGAAAATGTGGCGCAATGTATTTTGGAATGCAAGAAGGTCAAACATGTTCACCTGAACAAATTCAAAAAAAATATTGCAAAATTATAATTTACTACAGATAGCTATATAGTTTTGAACAAAATATACTATACAAACTATACAAATTAATTTTCTGCGGGTTTTATATTCGAAATTTGGCAGTTGAAAACTGTTGGACGTTCGAAATCAACTTCAACAAACTTAAATTCTGTAAAACGCACTAAATAAAAAAGTAGGAATGCTTTACCTTAAAAACTTAAGTCCTTGCTTCGACCCAGTATCAAAACTATGGCGTCAAATTCAAAACAAAAACGAAAAATTAGGCACAAGATTTTTAAAATCGAAAAAATGATCAAATTCGAACAAGTTGTTGATCCAAATTTGTAAGAAACCAATATCAAAATTAAAAAAAATGTTAAAAAAAACTAACGACGAAATGAAAATGATATCCATATCAACATAACAGGAATTGATTAATTTAAAAATAAAACTGGGAAGCTAGAATTGATAAAATAGACATAACTTAACAAAATTGACAAAATTGACAAATTGACAATATTCAAAAACTGAAAAATTTACAAAAATTGACAAAATTGATAAAATAAACTAAACTGACAAAATTGACAAAATTCACAAAATGGACAAAATTGACAAAACTGACAAAACTGACAAAATTGACAAAATTGACAAAATTGACAAAAGTGACAAAATTGAAAAAATTGACAAAATTGACAAAATTGACAAAATGTACATAATTGACAAAATTCACAAAATACACAAAATGGACAAAATTGACAAAATTGACAAAATTGACAAAACTGACAAAATTGACCAAATTGACAAAATTTACAAAATTGAGAAGATTGACAAAATTGACACAATCGATAAAATTCACGAAATTGACAAAATTGACCAAAATGTCAAAATTGACACAAATGACAAAATTGACAAAATTGACAAAATTGACAAAATTGACAAAATTGACAAAATTGACAAAATTGACAAAATTTACAAAATTTACAAAATTTACAAAATTAATAAAATTGACAAAATTTACAAAATTGACAATATTGAAAAAATTGACAAAATTGACCAAATTGTGAAAATTGACCAAATTGATCATATTGACCAAATTCACAAAATTGACAAAATTGACAAAATTGACAAAATTGACAAAATTGACAAAATTG